>NC_081767.1:23738332-24038332 GCF_963082965.1 Carassius carassius | reverse complement strand
CTGTGTGAGGTGATTTAGTGAGAACGGAAGTCCGCTTCAGTGAGCCCATGAGAAAACCGTAGGACGAGTCACTGCCAGTAAAACACATGAGCATAACGCCACCAGCATTCTGTACCATCCTCATTAAGTGAGTGCATCTATGATAGAGAAGGCCTGGCAGAAAAAAAGTTATATTTGTATATTTTCAAAACCATTTATTTCGAATGGTTGTCTGAACAACTAGTCACACTAACACCATGTCTACATCGGATGTGAGTGGTGCAATGCGGAGCGAAAAAATACAATATAACCCATTTATAATCAGTGATGCTAAGTAGGATAAAATTTTTTTATTTTAAGTAGAACAAATAACCAAATTTTGTTGTAAAAAGAAATTATCACTGTCCTCACAAAACATAATTAACAATATTGAATAAAATATTAATACAGACACATTTATTAATAATAATAAATGTGTTGAATAAATAATTGACTAAGATGCTAGTCAACCCAAAACTGTTAGCCTCTTAGCTGTACAAGAGGAAACCTCATATAAAGGGATCCTTTGTTTCTGTCCTCTCAGTCAGCCCAGATTAATGTAATAATAATAATAATATCATGTCACTGGGTTGTTCTATCTCTGCAGAGACACCAGGAGGCCCTGTAGTAAAAAAAACAAATAACCAATTTCACATGGACAGCCTGCTGTTTTCAAAGGGCCACATTCTGTCACAATGTGACAAACTACACACTGATTTTACACCAGAATCCAGAGTCCAGGGCTTTTCCTGTTCTTTCTTTCTTTGTTCTGCACTTGTTTTGTAACATTTATTCTCTTGCTCATTTATGTGTGTGTGTGTGTGTTAGATCTGCAGCCGGTAACTTATTGTGAATCTGCATTTTGGTGCTCAATTTCCTACTACGAACTGAATCAGCGTGTGGGTGAGACTTTCCACGCCTCACAACCGTCTCTGACTGTAGACGGCTTTACAGATCCCTCTAACGCAGAGCGCTTCTGCCTGGGCCTGCTGTCCAATGTCAACCGCAATGCAGCTGTGGAGCTGACGCGCAGACACATCGGTACATTAAGATCTTATTTATAGTATTTATTTCAAATGTACTGGACAGTATTGGAATCAGACTTTCTGAAATGAACTGAATCTGTTTACCCTCACAACTTTCCTCAGGCCGAGGTGTGCGTTTGTATTACATCGGCGGTGAGGTGTTTGCTGAGTGTCTGAGCGACAGTGCTATTTTTGTGCAGAGTCCGAACTGTAACCAGCGGTATGGCTGGCACCCCGCCACAGTATGTAAGATTCCTCCAGGTGAGTCAGACCATTTGTATACTGATTGGATGAATGTGCAACTATGTACATCCTATGAGTCACTCAAGCATGTACTAGTGTCATACTTCCTGATTCTGTTTCATGGAAGCACTTCTTTGAATCGTTTCATAGTTTGCTTCTGACTTTGTCTCAGGCTGTAATCTGAAGATCTTCAATAATCAGGAGTTTGCAGGTCTGTTGGCCCAATCAGTGAATCAGGGATTTGAGGCTGTTTACCAGCTAACCCGTATGTGCACCATTCGCATGAGTTTCGTCAAAGGCTGGGGGGCAGAATACAGGTAAGCCAAGACACACATCTTAGAGAGCACTTACATTACCATTCAAAAGTTTGGGATCAGAAATTAAGAAATTAATACTTTTATTCTGCAAGAATTTATAGACATATGTATTATTTTTTTTTGGAAAGAAATATACTAGAAACATACTTTTGATCAGCAAGGACAAATTAAATTGATGAAAATTCATCCCATCACATCACATCTGTATCATGGATTCCACATCAATATTAATCAGCACAACTGTTTCAACATTGATAATAAGCATATTAGAATGATTTCTGAAGGATCATGCATCAAATTGATTCAAATAGAAAACTTAAAAAAAGTTTTTTAAATTGTAATATTTCACAATTTTAATAAATTACACAATTAAAGTGTCAACTAATGCAAAGGTAGAACCTGCTTAGAGATTTTCTAAATGTTTTCTTCATAACTGCATCACTTTCAATAGTGCTTTATAGTCATAGGTGCTGAGTATTAAAAAACAAATGCACAAATTGCATTTAATCACTTTTTATTTCTGTGACAGTAATAAAAAAGCTAATGGCTGCCCTTCCTGGCTGGTCTGAAGTTAGTTAAATATGCTGGGCAGGCATGGAAGCACATTAGTGACTCAGATTCTCCTCCCTGCAGGCGGCAGACAGTGACGAGCACCCCCTGCTGGATAGAGCTGCATCTCAATGGGCCCCTGCAGTGGCTGGACAAGGTGCTCACTCAGATGGGCTCTCCGAACCTCCGCTGCTCCAGTGTGTCATAGGACAAACCCTCAGCCTGTTTCATGTAACCATACCCTTCTAATGACATCGTCTATTGCTGCTGAAAGCCAAGCAAACAAACAGAGCAAAACCAAGAACGGGGGAGACAAACACCTGCTCAGTGTCACTTTATCATTTCAGATCCTTATATTTTGCAGTGGGCAAAAATAGGCACGTACAGTTGAAGCACTTTGAACAATGACACTCGAGGAGTGTGGATGGTATTACCACAGTGTGATGAGTTTAAAATGAGGCATTTTCCTCATTCTGAATTTAAATGTGATAATGAAATTATGATTTTGTCCGTTTTTGTTTTGATCAAGAAGTGTATCATGAATTTAATTTGATCTGAAGGTATTCAAATTATAGGCTCAGAATATGATTGCTTAAAATCATAAACATCCTCATAGGGGGCCTCAAAGAGTGCTTTGTTTCCACCACCTTCAGTGAAGGGGTCTTGTGTCAACTTTTACAGTGTGTTAGCCTGAAGCTAGAGCTTAAGGAAGCTGTTTGTGTAGGTTTGCTCGAGTAAATTGCACTGCACTGGACAGGTCAGTATACAATGTGATTGCGATTGCCGTTGGTCTCATGCACGGTCGACCAGGTTTGTATACTTCTGACAGGAACCGAGTGTGTCGAATTATAACAGAGGTACTTAGCCTTGATTATGAAAAGCACTTTTTTTATTACAACCAAGCGATGGTGTGAACTACAAAATAGCATTGGAAATTTGTTAGTGACAAATGCTGGTAGCTAATACTGCCATTTTATTTCTTTAACTTGATGGTCACTGTTCGAATTTTCCTCAGCAAAGACATTTTTGTATTAAGTATTTTTGCATTATAAGCAGAATGGAGATCGCGGAAGTATATTTTTACTGCTGCCCTAGGGTGTTCACTGCCATGTTACACATAGATATAAAACAAAAAGTGCTCCAGGGCTTTTGAAACTAAATTTCAAAGATAAAGATTTCTCCAGAGTTTTGACTGTTGTCTGTAATTTAGTGATGATATATAGCATCAGACTTTCAGCGAATTACACCAACTCCTATCGAAATGACAGGATTTTGCCTGTGAAAATTCACAGAACCATTCATGTGACCACACCATATCATAATGAGATATATATATATTTTTTTCATTTCAGCAGTCGCTTGATTTCATTGTCCTTTTGTTGAATCTGTTCAATGTATGATTGGCGCATCAGAGGGATATCTCCAACTCAGGACTATCAATCCATTCTCAAAACTCATGAAACAACTAACAGCATTTCATATCTCTACATTCTACAATATTTTACTGTCAGTGATTTCAGAGTAGTTAATGATGGAGTTTAGTTTTTTTTTTTTACAGAAAAATGGAGTGCAAGTACTGCTGGCAGCTCTTGGAATGCTTGTATTTTTATGTAAAAATGTATTTTACAAGAGAATAATGTAAATAGCTAGACTTTTATGTGGACCCTTTGCTCATCGGGTTATTCCGATTCCTTGATTTGTTAGTACTGACATTTAACAACTCAGTGCACCATCTGGCTTTTTACAGCATAAATCAGCAATCAAAAGCATGTTTCTCATTTTTATCGGGTGATGTCTGGTCTCAAGAAGGAAGCTCTGAATCACCAATCATAAAAATCCTGACAATCTCTGCTTGATTTTCGAAAAATCAAATTGATGTTTTACTGAACAACTTACTCTTTGTTTGTTTGTTTTACGCTTGTGTTTGATTCCCCCAAGCTGATTTTTACTATGAATCTTACCGGCTCTTCTTATGTGACTCAACAGGGCCAAAGCACACAGTGGACTGTTGATATTTTATTGAAATTTGTATGGAATATTGCTTGTATCCTGCTTATTTTCTTGCACTCTTGATTTGGAAGCAAATGAAACATTCTTTCTCTTATAGTGTCAGTAATTTCATTCATATTCTGAAACTGGTACTTAGTCCTTGTTTGCCCTGAATTTCCCTTTTGCTTTTCTGTAACATAAACTCACATTATCTTGCATTCATGATCATATTGACTTTTATGTAAGTTTTAATAATAAAACGTTTTAAGAACATAATTTCAGACTTTTTCTTATGGTATGTAAAGGATAATTTCATCGTGTCAAAGAAATTTGACAAACGTATTTCCAAAACAAAAGAACATTAAAACTGATTTGACAGATCATTCTTTTAAGTGATGAAGAGCTCATTACATAGGCTTCTTCCTTGTATGTGGCTGCAGACTTGCACCACCACAGAGCAGACAACCTGTCCCATGGGTCTTGAGAATACAACGTTTGAGGCTGAAAGCCCATAATGACTCTGTACTGCCTGATTGAGGTGTTGGACACTGATATTATGATAACAGCAGTATCATGAAAATCTCTTTAGCTTTTTTTGCCCACATTCTTCCATGTTTCTTGAATGGGACAGGACTGGGCTGGGCAGATTTGGAATGACTTGGGGTTCAAAGGATGGGCTGAGTATCAGCAGTGGAAGCTGGATAAGGGTCACTAGGGCCTAACTCTCCTCCCCTGATGAAAAGCCGTCAATCTCATCCTGGTCTCCACCAATAGCCATCCAGAATGCTTTAGCAACCTGATTAAGGGTAATTCATTTGTCAGTGCAAAATTTCGATCGAAAAATATTACCATTAGTGTGAACATTTTAAAGGTATATCACCTTTTCTGCATGTTCTTTCCTCTGTTCATGTGGCAATGAAGAAGCCTTGTCTACAAATAAAAAGAGTTAAATATATATATATATATCTATACTGAATATAAGAATATACCATTTGTTAAAAAAAAAAAACACACAAACAGGGCTTTACTTAAATTGGCCAGTTCTGAGTTTCAGTAAAGTATTGTATACAGGTGCATCTCAAATTAGAATGTAATGGAAGAGATATTTTATTTCAGTAATTCAACTCAAATTGGGAAACTTGTGTATTAAATAAATTCAGTGCACAAAGACTGAAGTAGTTTTAGTCTTTGGTTCTTTTAATTGTGATGATGTTGGCTCACATTTAACAAAAACCCACCAATTCACATCTCAACAGAATAGAATACGGTGACATGCCAAACAGCTAATCAACTCAAAACAACCACAAAGGTTTCCTGAACCTTCAAAATGGTCTCTCAGTTTGGTTCACTAGGCTACACAATCATGGGGAAGACTGCTGATCCGACAGTTGTTTCACAATTTGAGTTGAATTACTGAAATAAATGAACTTTTCCACGACATTCAAATTTATTGAGATGCACCTGTATATCTTTATATAATAAAAAAGAAAAAAGAAATTAGACGAGAACAAATAAAGTTGACAGTGACCGTAAAGATACATTAAATAAAATGTTTACAAAAAATATTAAACAGCATAACTTTCAACATTATTAATAATTTACACTGTAATGATATTTCACAATATGACTGTTTTTACTGTATTTCTGATCAAATAAATGCAACCTTGGTGAACATTAAGGTATTTTCAAAGACATTAAAAATGGATATATAGGTCTTATACCTTTCATCTCTTTCAATTTTGTAAAGAGTCGTTCGAAATTCTCCACATCTGCATCCCCAGATGTTAGATTAGCCAACTCTTGTATGTCAAAGTCAATCATGGGATCTGTGACAGATTAGCAAATATTTCATCAAATACTGAACTGTAGAAGAACCTTCAAAAACATATAAAAAATAGCTCTCATTACACTTTGTGATAATATCCTATTTTATCATATTATTAATTTACCTCCAAAATAAGTATAAATATATTGCCCTTAAAAAAAAAAAAGCACTTACCGACTGCTGTATCTACTGCATTATTCTGGTTATTCTCTGGTCTCTGCCTCTCAGTGCCTTCATCTGTACTGTTGGATGGGGAATGAGAAGCCTAATAACGAGAAAAACAATAGTCTGTTACAACGAGATGAGTTTAAGTCTCTACTGTAAATAATGTTTATCTACATACATTAAAGAGCAGCCAATTAGAAAAGACTAACCAGTGTCTCTTGACTGGGTCGTGGGTTGTTGTGATGAGAGGCCACCAGGCTGCTCATTAGACCAAATCCCTGATTGTGTTCTGAGTAAATGATAATTAAAGGGAAAGTTCATCAACACAACTTAGAATGAAACTGTGAATATTATTTGTTGTGGATGCCATTGTACATTTCGCATTAGGGCAGTACAATCTCACCATCTTTCATCTCAACGCTGGACCACACATTGGCATTGAGGGCCTGAACGATTCTTTTTACTCCAGTGGACTCTGGGAAGTCATCTATGGGGCACACAACATAAACAAAAGACTGTAATCAAAATGATTCATGTGCATAACTGCGACTAGACTTTGTTTTCCCTCTCACCATCTTCATCAGGTAGATCTTGAGGGTTGAGCTCTACTAATTCAAATGCGTGGGCCAGACACCACTGCTGGGCCTCCTGTTTGCTAACACCTGCAACGGCATATTTACACCAAACCATGCACCCAAACCACTGAAAAAGTAGTACCAAACACACACTCACCACTGTCACCCGCATGGTCACACACTAGAATCAGCACTTCTGGAGCCAGATCCTCCACTACTGATAACCAGGAGTTGACACTGTTAAGGCTGTCTTTCTGAAATACCAAAAGAGTTGAATCAAGGCACAAACACTGAATGGTGAATTTGTAAAATGACGTAATTATCATAAACTCACAGTTTTGCTGTCAAAGTAAACGATGAACGCTTGCATAGACCGGGCAACCTCTGTATTCATGTCGAATGGACTTGAAACAACACATAAGCTGACGTTTGCTGTGTAGTACTTGTTATTGATTGTCCATGGATACCAAGAAACACTTTCTTCTATTTTGGAAGCTTGAGGTAGTGATTCTAAGCCCAAGATCTCTGAAATAAAACACACAAAACTGTTAACGGTCAAGTGTGTATCTGATATCAATAAAAACACTGTCAGTGACAACAAAATCTAAAATAAACCATAAAAGTGTAAATGAACTGAAGCTCAACACTGCCGCCTTCTGGACACAAAGAATAACTAGCTATAAAGAATTACAACTTTTTCATGCATAAGGATTAAAAAAGGATGTACCAAATTGTTAGGCTATATTTCACACTTATTATGTATTGTATCCCTGGATCAAGAATATATGTAAAAATAACAGCACCACGATTCGCATTTATTGTCCAGCTGGATCATGTTTTATCAATAACTTAAAATTGATGCGATCAGAAAACCAATATAAGAGACAAACGTGTAAAGAAAGCACTTTATGCACTATTGCGAAACACTGCATATAACATGAAATTAGCAAAAAGCAAGATTAAGATTCATAAAATGACAGTCTGGCAATCTCTACACAAAAAATTTTTTGCTTTTATCAATGCACAGTATACTTAACGCAGTTAATAATTAAAACGTTATTCCGATCGACACATTTTAATCTGTAAATACTAGACTGCACGATGAATGTTTCTTGATGACAGCTAACGTTAGCATAGCAGCAAGGCTAACGAGTGTAGAATAGATTCCCCCCTTTTACTCACGTCTAATGAGCTCCTCTTCTTTAAAGCCGGGATCACAGCTTGTGACTAAGATACAAGGCAGGATAGGTACTTCATCTGATTGATCATCTGCCATTTTAAGCTTTTGGACACTTAAAACCAGCTCCTAATGAAAGTTAGCACTTTAGCAACAACTGTCAACCACCTCCAAGAAACCTTTCACCTCTAACCTTAATTTACTTCCGTGGCTGCGCGCGCGCGTGTTTTAGAATATCTCAAGTTTAAGCGTTTAGGCAAAACACTCAGCTTTCCAGTGAATAGCTATAGAAATAGCGCCAGTCAGTCAGTGATACACCCTGATTATTAATGAAATGGTAATAATAGCTAATAATACTGGGCGGATTGTGTTTACTGACAGAGACTGTACTGCCATAAGCGTCGTGTTGCCATAGTTACGGACAGACCTTTGTTTACAAAACACAAAACTTGGAAGCGAGAACGCGCAATTAGAAAAAAAATATTAAATGTAATCTGAATTATTTAGTAGAAAAATGTCCGACGTCCTTAAAAATAAGGATGAAGTTTGGCATATTTTAGTACAGGTAATGTGCTCAAGGACAAAATAATATAAAGAAAGCTTGACAGCTACTGTTGAAGTTTTAATTACTTAGTTAAATTTTTTACTATCAGTTACTTTGAAACTACAATAGTTAACGTTACATTATATAAATGAATATGTGACTTTGATTGTGTCTTTAGGTGCAGGATTATTTAAGACAATTAAAAAAGAATCTTGTTCGACTGACTGTGCTGTTATGGACATTCAAGCTTTGGATGCAGCCATCAGCAGGACAGAAAATGGAATAAAGGTAAGTTATATAAAGCAAACTTTATGACAAAACTGACTAGTATATTTCTTTATAGTTGAGGTCTGCATAACATAAATTATTTAATTTATAGAATCAGTGGGGAGTTAAAAAAACTGCTAAATAAATCATCTATCAATCTCTCTCTCTCTCTCTGTCTCTCTCTCTCTCTCTCTCTCTTTATTATATATATATATATATATATATATATATAATTAAAATAATCTGAGGTCATCTAGCAGTCCCTGCCTTGCAAGATTTATAGATTCATGCAATGAAAATACAAATATGGGAAATGTGGATCATGGAAGAATGATGCTTGTAAACATTTTTTTCCTGATTCACAGAGGCATGCAGACGATTATCTGAAACTATTAATAATTAGGTTTTGACTCTACCCTGTATTGAAGAGTCTGAAAAGAAGCCTGCCCCGCCAAGTTTGTAAAATGGTATTTAAAAAGAAACTCTGATACTGATATAAATAAGCAAATAAGCTCTTAAATATCAGCAGGATTTCCATTAGAGTATGTAAAATCATATTAAATCTAAAATATTTTCATAACATTTTCGTAGGCAGCCACCATATGAGACCAAATACACGTCCTCTGAGATGCCTGGTCAGATTCAGATTCCTGGTCAATCACCAGGGGAAAATGTTTCCATCTTTACACTTATTCATAATATTTGTTAAGACAAAAAAATTCAGTTTTCTGTTATCTGTCGCTCTATCTCCCCAACAGCACAAGTCAGCATTTATCATGCATCTACTGTATAACCCCTTTCTCCAAAAGAACAAGGAGATTGTGCAACAAAATTATGGGATTCAGCTTCCTCACCTGCACAAGAGAGCCAGGGCCAGTCTGAGTTGCTGAAAGACACAGTATGCTTTTATTATTATTCAAGAAGGTAAATTAAAGGGACAGTTCACCCAAAAATGAAAATTCGGGACATCGTTTACTCTTCATCATGTTGTTCCAAACTTGTATGACTTCATTTGTTCTGCAAAACACAAAGAAATATTTTGAAGAATGCTGGTAACCAAACAATTATATGTGAAATTTTTCAGAATATCTTCTGTTATGATCCATAGAAGAAATAAAGTCATACAGGTTTGGAATGACATGAGGATGAGTAAATAATGACAGAATTGACCAGCAGCTTTAATGATTAAGGCTTATTGATAGTGTTGATTATATGGTGGCCAGCTCTGACTGTTGCCTTAACACCAGCATCTGTCACATGAACCTCATGAAAAGAAATGATGTGACTGGCATGTAATAATAGATGACTCCGGTCACTTTGCTTTCAAACAGGAGATGTGGATTTGAAGGGCGACTGGTTTGGCAGAGACAGCTAAATCTGTCTGTTGGTAAACAAATTAATCTTTCTAAAGGTCACCATTTGATTTGGTGCTCTGTTTCCCCCCTTCTGCTTTCCGCTGCGGTTTTTCCTCTATCTCCTGCATCCTCTGCCTGTCACTTGTGAGGAGGCTGTCATGTTGTTGAGAAGAAGGTATGAGACTTGGCTGCCGAATGCAGACAGACGCAGATTGCGGCACATCAGCATTCTTCGGAGGACAGCCACCGCCTGATTGCAGTTGTATGGGCTGCTGCTTTACAGCTGTCTCAGGACAGGCACTGGTACCTGTTCTCGCATGCCAATAAGACAGCCGTAGCTTACCCAACTAGCATTTGCTGGCGCTCTGCCAGCTGCGTCTATACCTCTGTGCTGTCGGCTAGTTCTCCACTGAGTCTGAAGGAGCTCACACTGTTTTTTTTTCTTGTACCACTTAAACAGCTGCTTGCCTCCAAACTGCTCCAAACACCTGGCCGGTGCTTGTGGTTTGTCAGGAAGCTCAGTGGTATGACAACAGACAGGCCAGAGAACATCAAGGGCAGAATCCAGAACAGCGGGATGAGAAGAGTATGCAGAAGGGCTCTGTCTGGCATGTGCCCACAACTTGACAAACTTGCAATGTGCTCTACATTATAGGTTTTTCGGCACTGAGGAAATGACCTTCTTTGAGTCGTTCTTTGATGCTGTTTTGTGTGCTATGATTAATGCATGTCCTACACTTTGCATTTTTCTGCACAAAAAAGTTTATCTCGTCGTTTAGCCAACTGGCTTTTAATTGACTATAAATTGTCTGTAGATAACATGTTTTTATTGGGCTTTTTGTCTTTTGAAGCATCTTTGGGAGTGATTTTTGGTGCTTGTTTTTACCAAAATGATTGTAAAAAATAATGATGAATTATATTAGTCCCTATATGACTACCACGAAGAATCCTAATTATTGCAACACATCCTTTTTATTGTGGAATGTGGAGCATGACTTTCTTTTAATTTATGAACTATTATATGATAATGAGGAGGTGCAAGCATTTTAAGCATTGGTCTGATGGAATTTAATTCTAGAAGATTTCAAGCAGCTGTTCACTTGAGAGAAGGTGCGAGACAAATAAACCAAGCCGTGCTCAAAATATCCAGAAAGCATTGCCAGCATATGATTGATTGCTTCAGGGAAGGGGGCTTATTGGCCAGTTTACAATGTCATTAACTGCGTGTATTTTAGCTCCAGCTTTATTTTAATGAATGCAGAAAATCTGTCGGTTGTAATCACACAACATCACAGTACTTTCTCTCACAAATGTGCACGCACTTGTGATTCACTACAGCGAACAGAACTGAGAGAAAGAGAAACCATATTTCTTGACATCTACAAGCTGCCACCAGCCTGATTAATGGATAGTCGACTCCCAGCCTTTTACAACAAAGTTTTGTTTGGAGGGAAAAATCAGATCGGTGACCCAAAGCTAATAGCATTCTCCATGAGCAAGTTATTGAGCGAAGTATGTTCCCTCTCTCTCTTTTTCTAGTATTGTGTGAATGGTGGCTTTCTTGACCCAGTGAGACAGGGCAGTAGGTTAATACCCTTTGTTCTGTCACTTTCAATACCTCTGTGTAGCGACTGGGTGAAGGAGTGGCAGGAAGCAAGTGCGAGATTAATGAGTTTTAACCTGTTAGCCAGCACCCCCCATTATGGTACTCACAGCTGAAAGTGCTCTAACTAACTTATAATTGTAATAGTTTCCTACTTCAGGTTGTTACAAACATAATTGTGGTGTCTTTAGAAAGAAGACCCTTTGGGCTTCGCTTTTTATCAACCAGATTTGATAATGCTCAAAAACATTAAAAGTTATAGACACTGAAGTGCCTTGAACTTTTTTTACCACTCTTAAATATTTTTTTATTTGATATAAAAATACATGAAATGAGTCCTGGAGCAATCTAGCAATGGGTTGAAAGCCACATGTCTCATGAGTTTCTATTTCAAATCTGAATAAAATATCATGAAAAATGAGACTCCTGCAAATATTTTTATGAGACTATGTCTACACCCCCCACCCCCCAAATATAAGAAAATATATTTCCCAATAGTATTGAAGGCTTCTTCAAACTATTTAGTCAGTAAACATACCACTGCATGGTTTTTTCAATTATAAAATACTAGACAGAAACTTAGACATCATATAAATGATTTATTTGAGCACTAGAAAAATACAATAAGAATAATTTGAGCTCCATCAGCTGACAGGTGCGTCAGAGCGCGTCACCAGCTCTCAGGAGAGAGCGCCAAATTCAAATAAACTATCTTCCGCCTATTTTTCATTCATTCTTTTTTCCGGTGGATCGCCTCATTCTGTTTGTGACACTGTACGCTGCCAAACCATGCCGTGTTTTTACTACCAAGATGCAGTTTCCGACCGTGAGTTATTCCATAACGGACTCAAACAATTCTGTCGCTGAAGAAATGAAATGTAAACAAAGGAATTATGATCCATATTACAACGTTATTGCTTCGTTGGACTAAACGTGCTTCATGAGATGTCTTTCAGTGGACCCTTACCTTCCTTACTAAACCGGGATTTACAGCTGTGGATGTGTTTATGACTCGTTATTACGCTTTCCATTGAAAAAACAGCGATCTGTCGTCGGTGCTTGAGGCTTAGATCTTTATAATGATACATAGTTTGTCAAGATTAAATTTGTCCCGTTTCATTTAATCTATTCATAATCACTTACACGTGCGAGTGGAGAGGCTTTGAGGATGAGGGCGTTCTGGTGCTGGCTAACAGGTTAATGAAGACAATGGAACACTACAATACTGAGACACAAATAACGCTGGGAGGAAGGCACAGTCCAAGATGGTGGTGACGAATGATGAATCCGGAAGGCGGAGGTGAGTTGGCAACAGGAGAGGGTGACACAGGAACTGCGGGGAAGCGTGCCGAAGGTAAGTGGTGTTGCTTTGGTGGTGGTTTGCGTAGAGTGGATGGGGTTCCGGGGAGACATGGACATCCAACGCAGAGACACACAGAAAGCAAAGCATAGGTCACAAACATGAAACAACGCTCTCACTAACACAAGACGCTAGACAAGCCAATATACTGTATAGGGATGAGTAATGAGTGACAGCTGTTGCTGATGACAATTAACAGAGACGCCCACAAACTAATCAGTGCTGACGCGTAACACACAGACTTCACCCACAAAGTGCAAAACCCAGAGATCACGGTTTACCAACCGTGACAGTACAACCCCCCCCACCCTCTAAGAACGCCTCCTGGAGTTCCCAGAAGGGCCTACCTGCTGATTGTAATCATCAATAAGGGAGTGATCCAGTATGTCCCTAGCAGGTACCCAACTCCTCTCCTCCGGACCCTAACCTTCCCAGTCCACCAAGTACTGGAATCCTCGTCCCCTCCGTCTCGAGTCCAGAATACGATTAACCGAATAGGTCGGTTCCCCATCTATGAGACGCAGCGGCGGGGGAACCGGGGTAGGCGGATTAATATGTGAATAAAACACGGGTTTAATTTCGGACACATGGAAGGCGGGATGTATCCTCCTGTACGCTGGAGTTAGTTTGAGACGGACTGTCACCGGACTAATGATCTTGGTGATAGTAAACGGGCCAATGAATTTGGGAGCTAATTTGTTAGAAACGGAACGAAGAGGAATATTGTTCGTAGAAAGCCACACTTTTTGACACACGATGTAAATGGGAGGCTTTGACTGGTGGCGATCGTCCTTGGCCTTAGTGCGCTCCCTCATCCGGAGTAGAGTCTCGCGGGCTCTGGTCCAGGTGCGGTGGCACCTCTGGACAAATGCGTGAGCGGAGGGGACCGCGACTTCATATTCCAGACTAGGAAAAGCTGGTGGCTGGTAACCTAAGCTGCACTGAAATGGAGAGAGGCCCGTGGCTGACACTGGTAACAAATTGTGAGCGTACTCCACCATAGAGAGTTGTTGGCTCCAGGAAGAAGGATTCATGGAGACCAATAATCGCAACGTTCTCTCTAAATCTTGGTTGGCTTGCTCAGACTGCCCATTACTCTGGGGATGATAGCCCGAAGACAGGCTAACCGTCGCTCCTAGCAACTTACAAAATTCTTTCCAAAATTTGCATATGAATTGGGATCCCCTGTCAGTAACCACGTCTACCGGGAGGCCATGTAACTGAAAGACGTGATCTAGAACAGTGACCGCTGTCTCCTTGGCTGTAGGTAATTTGTGCAAGGGAATGAAATGTGCCGCCTTCGAGAACCAGTCCACTACGGTCAAAACGACCGTCATGCCATTAGACGGCGGGAGGGCGGTAACAAAATCTAGTGCGATATGTGACCAGGGTCTCGAAGGGACAGACAGCAGTTGAAGAATCCCATCAGGAGGCCGGTTAGATGACTTGCCACTGGCGCAAACTGAGCAAGCCAAAACAAAATTGTGGATGTCACGATAAGTGGCCATCAGAATCGTTGTTTAACTAACCCCTTGGTTTGGCTTATCCCTGGATGACAAGCAACGTTAGAGCAGTGACCCCACTGAATAACTTCGGACCATAACTCTTCTGGCAATAATAAAGATTCGGTGGGCAACCGGGCGGAGGCGTTACCCCTTCTAAGGCCGTCTTGACCTTCGATTCGACCTCCCAGACGAGTGCTGAGATGACTATTTTCCCAGGTAAAATGTACCCAGGAGTCACCGGGCGGGCGGAGGGATCAAAAAGACGTGACAAAGAATTGGGTTTGACATTTTTGGAACCCGGGCTGTACGACAGAGTAAAATCAAAATGACCGAAAAAAAAGTGCCCACCGAGCCTGCCTGGAATTGAGTTTGTTGGCAGTTCTTATGTACTCTAAGTTCTTGTGATCGGTCCAAACAATGAAAGGTACCCCTGAACCTTCCAACCAGTGACGCCACTCCTCTAAAGCTAATTTGACGGCCAACAATTCTCTGTTACCAATGTCATAATTGCGTTCAGCAGGAGATAACCAATGAGAGAAAAACATGCAGGGATGCATCTTATTGTCCGAGGCAGCACGTTGGGAAAGAACTGCTCCTACCCCCACCTCTGATGCATCGACCTCCACCACGAACTGCTGTGTGGGATCAGGGGCAACAAGGATGGGAGCCGAAACGAAGCGGCTCTTGAGGTTGGTAAATGCAGTTTCGGCTGCATCTGACCACCTGAACGGAGTACTGGGGGAGGTCAAGGCCGTCAGAGGTGAGACTAGTTGGCTGAAATTACGAATGAAACGTCGATAGAAATTGGCGAACCCCAGAAACCGCTGTAGGGCCTTAAGGGAATCTGGAGATGGCCAATCTATCACAGCCTTAACTTTGTCAGGATCCATACGTATTCCCTCGGACGAGACGATATACCCTAGGAAGGGAACAGACTGTGCATGGAATACGCATTTCTCCGCCTTGACAAAAAGCCCAATCTCGAGTAATCTCTGGAGCACTCGTCTGACGTGTTGAACATGTTCCTGGAGAGATGAAGAAAAAATCAGTATGTCATCCAGGTAAACGTATATAAACTGATCTACCATGTCTCTCAACACGTCATTAACGAGTGCTTGGAAAACCCCTGGCGAGTTGGAGAGCACGAACGGCATCACCAAATATTCAAAGTGCCGTCTAGGGGTATTAAAGGCGGTTTTCCATTCATCCCCCTTCCTGATGCGGACCAAATGATAATCGTTACGTAAACCCAATTTTGTGAATACGGATGCTCCCTGTAACCTTTAGAAAGCTGAAGACATTAACGGTAACGGATAGGTGTTCTTTATCGTGATGTTGTTCAGCTCTCGGTAGTCAATACAAGGTCGCAGAGAACCATCCTTCTTACCCACAAAAAAGAATCCCGCCCCCGCTGGAGAAGAGGAAGGGCGGATGAACCTCGATGCCAAGGAATCAGAAATTTATTTCTCCATGGCCTCCCTCTCTGGAATAGAAAGAGAGTAAAGTTTGCCTTTAGGCGGAGACTTACCTGGCAGTAAATCTATAGCACAGTCGTAGGGACGATGCGGAGGAAGAGAAGCAGCACGGGACTTACTGAACACCTCCTTCAGGTCCAAGTACTCTGCGGGCACGTTTGATAACACCATGGTCTCTTTCTGAAAGACAGAAACAGTCACAACAGGACAAGCAGAAACCAGACAAGACTCATGACAACTTTCACTCCACAAGGTGACTGTGTTGGAACCCCAATCCACTCGTGGATTATGTTTGATTAACCAGGGGTGACCTAAAACAATGGGAGCTACAGGGGAGTCCATGAGGTAAAAGGATATGGTTTCACTGTGGTTGCCTGAGGTGAACAGAGTGATGGGTTCAGTGTAGTGGGTGACGTGTGGCAGTTCCTGGCCATTGAGTGCGGTGACATGGATGGGATGAGACACAGGAAGGACAGGAAGGCTCAAGTGACGTGCAAGGAGAGAGTCAATGAAATTACCTTCGGCCCCAGAGTCCAGAAGGGCGTGACAGTCGTGAGTGTGGTTCTCCCACCGCAGTTTCACCGGAAGGAGAGTTGATGATGTGGTTGAGGACTTCCCGGCGGAGATCCCACCCGATAGTAGCCTCAAACTTACTACCGGGCTGGCTCTTTTACCGGGCAGGAATGGATGGAATGCTCCGAGCCACCGCAATATAAACATAGTCCTTGGGACCTCCGCCGCTCTCTCTCCCTCCGGGAAAGCCGAGCTCTACCCACCTGCATGGGTTCGTGATCGTAGACGGGACCGACCATGTTCTCTCGACTCGAGCGGCCCCTTTCCGGAGAGACGTAATGGCGTGTAGGACTGACTTGTCTACCCAGGCGGTTAATCCGAGTGTCCACCCGGAGTGCCAGGTCGATTAGGCCGTTGAGCGTTGGGGGCAGCTCGAGGAGGTAGATTTCCTTCTGAACACGGTCGGCCAGCCCATGCAGGAATCGGTCCCACTGTGCCGCCTCGTTCCACTGGCACGCGGCTGCCAGGGTGCGGAACTGAATGGAATAGTCCGCCACTGATGATGTTCCTTGTTTGACATCCGAGAGCTGGTGAGCGGCCTCCCTGCCGGCCGCGGCTCGATCGAACACCCGTTTCATCCCTTCGGAGAGGGAGTGGAATGAGGCGCAACACGGATGTTGATTCTCCCACACCGCCGTCCCCCATAAGGCGGCCCTGCCAGAGAGTAGGGTAAGAGCAAACGCAACCTTGGACTCCTCTGTCGCGAAGGTGCGGGGCTGCAATGCAAAATGCATGGAACATTTGTTAAGGAAAGTCTTGCAAAAGTTTGGCTCACCGGAGTAAATTTCTGGGGCCGGAAGTCGCGGCTCTGGCTGGAAGTGGTCCTGGGAGGTCTCCCGGGGGACAGGCGGTGCGGTGGGCGCAGTGAGAGGTGAGTTGATGAATCTGTTGGGTGAGCTCGGACACCTGTGTCACCAGTGCTTGTATCGCGCGTCCGGTGTTCACGATGCTCTCCTGCTGCTGATCCATGCGGTTGACGCTGTGGTGAATGAATTCAGACAGTGAAGTGGTGCTAGCTGCTTCCATGTTTGGTGAGAGCGTTCTGTAACGACTGGGTGAAGGAACAGTTCCTTCCTTCAAGTAGATAGAGTATTGCTTTTTTTGTTCAATTAACATTTTATTTTCAACAGATAATTTTATGTTGTCTGTGATATTTTAAGTCCCAGATATATTTTTATTAATATCGTAAATAGTGGCCTAGTGGTAAGAGAGTTTGATTCCTAATCCTAGGGTTGTGGGTTCGAATCTCGGGCCGGCAATACCACGACTTAGGTGCCCTTGAGCAAGGCATCGAACCCCCAACTGTTCCCCCGGGCGCTGCAGCAAAAATGGCTGCCCACTGCTCCAGGTGTGTGTTCACAGTGTGTGTGTGTGTGTGTTCACTGCTCTGTGTGTGTGCACTTTGGATGGGTTAAATGCAGAGCACGAATTCTGAGTATGGGTCTCCAGACTTGTCACTTCACTAATTAATTTATATTTACTTTTTCTTATCCTTTTAATATATCGGTTACATTTATTATACAGTCTTTGATTGTAGTATGTACTTCTTATCTCATGATAAATGAGTTAGAAAAGGCTTCAAAACTGGAGATGGATATGAGCAGAGATGGAATGGCTCTTGGAAAATCAGCAACTGAGAGTCCAGCATCCAGGACCATACGTACCCCCCCCCCCCCCCCCCCTCCTTCAGCTGCTTCTGCAAGCTGTGACAATGAAGTACTGAATCGTGGGATAGCCCGACTCACCCCACTTATCCATCAGGTATTATTTATTGATACTGACATACATAAAGTTATATATGACAAGGATATATAGTGTGTTCTGCTTCCTGAGGTAACATTTTAAATGATTTGGACACTGTCTTGTTTCTAATAAGTTTTATTTTAAGATGTGAACACATGCTAAACATGCAATCTGGTCATGAGAGATTTAGAACTGACTGATAATAAACTGTATTTTTCTGTGTAAAGTGCACTGATCTATATATATAGTGACCTTTTACCCCGACATAATGTTAAATGTGTCAGGAATAGCTTCAGGGCAGATATAGGGAATGATTTGAAATATTCACCTTCTGTCACCTTTTGTATTTATGACTTGTTGCAAAAAATACAAGCTTCTACACTTGTTTTCTGTTCGCTTTTAGCTGATTTTACTGTTTGTTTACTTATGTTACTAAAACAGTTGTCAAGGACAACATTTTTGGGGGGGTGGGGGGGGGGGGTGTGACATAACAATATGAGCCATAATAATTTTTTAAAGGGATAGTTTAAAAGGGACCCAAAAATTTGAATTTGGTCATCATTTACACGTCGTTCCAAATCTGTATGAATTTCTTGTATTCTGTGGAACACAAAATAGATATTATGAAGAATTTTGGTAATTAAACACTTTTGGTCCCATTACTTTAGCCTTAATTATAATAATATGCATTTTTCTCTTCTTAGAGTATTCCAGTGCCAGCTGCTATCAGCAAATATCCTTTTACCATAGTCAAGGGTCAGATTGACCTGGGCGATCCTGACTACTGTAGGTTTAAAAAGCAATACTTGTCTATATTGGGGTGCAGTGGTGGAGGCTCTGGACCAGCTGCAGTGGATGCTATTGGACTTTGCGGTGCCACAAGCGCGGGTGTGTGGGGAGCGGCTGGCTATGTGTCTGTAGAGTGGGGAGCTCAACTGGAGAGACGGCAGGGTCCTGGGCACCCATGTGGAGAAGCTGCTCTCAGTGCTGGAGAACAGGGATGAGGTATGGCATCGAGAGGCATTGAGGGACATCAGACGGCAGCTGTGTGCATCCAGACCTGCTGGAGGTGTTACTCTGCCCATACCGCCTACCTGCTCCAACTCCGGCCCAAATGGGTGGCACAAATTATGTCTTTGCTGAAACATGCCAAACTAGGCCATGTGAAGAGGAATCTGCAGGCCTCACGTCTCTGCCAACTAGAAAACCACCGCATCAGGGCAGAGGTGAATAAAATACACATTTATGTAACAGTTAGTTCTGGTCTTCGAATCTGATTGGTTGAGCAACATTCCAAGAACATTTATTTAACTGTTTAATTTTTCATTGTTTGTCTCATTGTATGCATTCCAAGCTGTCAGTTTTCTTTTTGTTTTTCATCTACTGTCTAGTAGCAAAGTAGGGATATTTGGACACAGGGATTTTCCTGATTAGTGAGTCATTAAATTATTTGTTCAACCAATCTTTGTTCATTCAGGAAAGAAACAATTGTCTCTATGTTTGTTTAAATACTAAGATTTGTTCAGGAAAAAAAAACGTACTCGGTTACTAACGTAACCTCGGTTCTCTCTAGAAGAGGGAACGAGTACTGCGTCTTAGCTAAGACGCTATGGAAAAGTCTCTTTTCACGAAATACTGAAGCAAAAAATTATCCTTAATTTTGAATTGTTGTAAAGCGCATTTGCAGCAGCACGCTGCCATAGGCGAGACGGCTCGCTCGCTCATTGGCTGCTCTGCGGCAACTGCACAAGCCTATCGAGCGCAGGCTGATGCAACATCAGACCAATGAGGGTGCTTCGCGCCCTTCATGCCACTTCCCGCCGAAACGGGTGTGGCCTAGCCCTATAAAGGGAGCTCGAAAAGGCTGACTCACCTGATTTATTTCATCGCCGAAGCGAACCAGAGTGAATCGTGCGCACGGCAGAGAACTAATAGCTAAGACGCTACGGGAACCCCATGTAAAGCGCCGTGCGCGCAGGGATCACGCACCAATAAACCTGGAAGCAACGCCCAGGATTTACAGTGCACAGTCACCTGAGGGACTCACAGAGAATCCAGAACAGGAGGGGGGGGGGGCCCTCCGTCCCATATCTAGCAGCGTCCGTAGGCGCGGCAATATGACATCACACAGTCAAGGCAAGGCCTGACCCATGTGGTAACGCGGGTCTTACGCAATACTGCCCATATAACAGTCGGCAGCGCATAGCGCTTGCGATCTCAGAGTTCCAATCAGGGCCCTGATTCGGCTATACCGACAGCAGCCCTGCCTGCAGGGCGGGAACCTCCAGGTTATAGAACCTGATAAATGTAGACGGCGAGGCCCAACCTGCCGCCATACATATATCCTGCAAGGAGATCCCACTAGACCACGCCCACGACGAGGTGACGCCTCTTGTGGAGCGTGCTCTGACGCCCAGTGGGCACTGAAGGCCCCTGGAAGCGTAAGCTAACGCTATGGCATCAACTTCCCATCTGGATAGGCTCTGTCTCGAAACAGCCATTCCTTTGGAACGTCTACTGAACGAGACAAACAGCTGCGCAGTCTGTCTAAAGACAGATGAGTGAGACACATAAGCTCTTAAAGCCCTAACGGGGCAAAGAAGACTCCAGTCTCCATCCTCTCCTGACACCGACAGGGCAGACAGGGCAATAACCTGAGCCCGAAACGGCGTGTTGAGGGATTTCGGCACATAACCGTGCCTAGGCTTGAGTATGACCCTTGAGTCATTAGGCCCAAACTCCAAGCACGTCGGGCTCACTGAGAGCGCGTGCAGGTCACCCACACGCTTCACTGAAGCGAGAGCCAACAAGAACACTGTCCTGAACGACAGATGCTTGAGGCTAATCGTTCTGATAGGCTCGAAAGGGGAACCTTTCATGGCCTCCAAAACCGTCGAGGGGCCCCATACAGGGACTGACGGAGGTCTGGGAGGATTCAGCCTCCCAGCTCCTTTAAGGAAGTGGATGACCAAATCGTTCCTTCCTATGGACTGACCGAGCGTTGCCTCAGAAAACGATGCGATAGCCGCCACGTAAACTTTGAGCGTGGAGGGGGCTCTGCCCTTATCCAACAGCTCCTGTAGGAAGGAGAGAACCTCCGTCACCTCACAACTAAGGGGTGAACATCCCCGAGCTGTGCACCAGCTGGAGAACACTGACCACTTCGAGGCATACAGCCGTCGTGTCGACGGAGCTCTAGCCTGAGTGATGGTATTTTAGCACTCCCACTGAGAGATCAGCGAGTAACCGTTGAGCGCCCACACATGGAGGGACAACAACTCCGGTCGAGGGTGCCAAATTGAGCCCCTGGCCTGCGAGAGGAGATCCCTCCTCAACGGCACTGGCCACAGGGCAGTGTCTGCTAACTGCATCAAATCTTGAAACCATGGTTGGTTCTTCCAAAAAGGTGCTACAAGCAGTACTGAGCATCTCGTTTCCCTCACCCGTTCTATCACCTGCGGAAGGAGGGAGACGGGGGGGGGGGGGGGGGGGGGGCATAGAGCGGGCAGCACGGCCACCTCCGTGACAGCGCGCTTTCGTTCTTGGAAAAGAACCCACGTTTTCGTGGGACGTGAAGAGGTCCACTTCCACCCTGCCAAATCTCTCCCACAACAGCTGGACTGTCTGCAGGTGTAGAGACCATTCGCTCTGCAAACCTGTATAGGTTTCGGGACCCGAGACCGCCCTGGCGATTTATGTAGGACACCACAGACATGTTGTCCGAACGGACTAAGACGTGGTGGCCTTTAATTCGGGGACAAAAGCGCGTCAGCGCGTTCTCCACTGCCAGCATTTCCAGACAGCTTATATGTTGGAGCTTTTTCTGACCACAGGCCAAAGGACGGTCTGCCCTTGAGCAGCGCTCCCCATCCCGAAGTGGAGGCGTCTGTTGACACCATCTTCACTTTCAAGGAAGTCCCCAGGCTTACACCTGATTGGTACCAGTCGTTCGCTGTCCAGGGTTTCAGGGCTGTAACACAGCTCTGATTGACCCTGAGACGCAGCCGACCGGATATCCATGCTCCATGCGGTACTCGCACTCTCAGCCAGAACTGCAGGGGGCGCATGCGGAGCAGGCCCAACCGAAGAACTGGAGATGCTGAGGCCATGAGACCTAGCATCTTCTGAAATTCTCTGAGCGAGAAGGTCGCGCCGCAATGGAGAGAGCTCGCTGCGCGCTGAATGCACAACGCGCGCTGTGGCGACAGCCGCGCCGTCATGGAGCGTGAGTCCAGAGCTATATCCGAAACCAGTATGGTCTGACTGGGGTTCAGCGAACCCTTCGTCCAGTTGACACTGAGACCAAGTTTCTCAAGGCGATCGAGTAAAATGGCCCTGTGTTCCACGAGCTCTGATCGTGACTGAGCCAGAATCAGCCAGTCGTCCAAATAGTTCAGCACTCGCATGCCTCTGAGTCTGAGAGGAGTGAGCGCTGCGTCCATGCATTTTGTAAACGTACGAGGAGCCATGGACGAGCCGAACGGCAGAACTGCATACTGGTATGTCTGGCCCTCGAAGGCGAATCTCAAGTATCGCCTGTGACGTGACGCTATCTGTATTTGAAAATACGCGTCCTTCAGATCTATCGACATGAACCAGTCTCCTCTGCGAATATGCGCGAGGAGTCCCCTGGTTGTAAGCATTTTGAAACTGCGTTTCGCCAATGCTTTGCTCAGCTGTCTTAGATCCAGCATGGGTCTGAGACCCCCGTCTTTCTTGACTGTAGCGAGTAGCCTCCCTTTATAATGTCTAGCACCCAATCCGAAACCCCTGGAAGCGCTGACCATGCGTCTGCATGAATGGCTAGGGGTCGGATGCGAAGCGCGCTCTGTTGGCTGGGCAACGGCAGCGCTTCGATGTGCTCTAACATGGGCGTTAAGCCTGTGACATTTGAGGCGGGGAGCGCGCTGATCACAGCGGGCAGAACGCTCGTCCTCGACCCCTCCACGGTGCTTAGCGGGTCCCGTGGGACTCGTGCTGTCTGTGAGTAATTGTGGGCTGTAAGCGTGCACATTTACTGCTTTAGACTCGCTGTCTGCCTGGGCAGAACGAACGTGCACGGGTTTCGTTTTTACAGAAACCACATGACGTGTGTGACATAGTGTTTGTGGGCACTGAGGAGTGGGCACGTTTACTATGTAGTGCGCGCGATCGACCTGAGTCGCTTTTATGGGCGCGAGCCCTGTGTGAAGGGCTGTGCTTATATGTGGAGATGGGCACTGAGCAGTGGGCATCGTCACTACATTTATAGCACCATCGGCCGTGGCCGGGACACCAGAAATTACACCTTTTTCGGGAAATATCTGGGTAGCCGTGATAACATTTTTTTTTGTTGTTGTTTTTTTGCAGGCAAGCGGGCAACCGCACAGGCTTGCGCATTGCAAAAGACGCAGAGACAGTCACAATCCCTGGAACTGAAACAGCGGCGCGCTTGGGTGAGAGTTCGGCCCCGGCGGCTCGTACACCAGCGCTTTCCTAGGAATGCTAGGATGGCTTCGGGGCTTCCGGCCTCACCGTAATCCTCTGCCGTGGTCCCCGCAGCGCGGGGCGACGGCCGGTAGAGCGAGAACGGGGTCTCGAGCTGCGTTGCTGATGCTGTTGTGATAACGGCTTTTGTGTGCAGGCAAGCGGGCAACTGTGCTGGCTTGCGTGTTGCAGAAAACGCTGAAACAGTCACAATTCCTGGAACTGAAACAGCGGCGCTCTTGGGTGAGAGCTCGGCCACAGCGGAACTCGTACACCGGCGCTTCAATGAAGCAGCAGGAGGCGGGGGGTGTGGCTGAGAGCTTTGCGGGGCCGGTCTAGCACGACTCGCTGCAGAACCGGAGCGCTTGCCATGTCTGAGTCATCGTGTGTAGTGCAGACGCAGCCTGCCCAGCAGCAGAAAAGATTCGCGCGAGCAGAGATGACGTCATGCGGCAGGCTTTAAATGGCAACACCGCTTTCATCCGCCGTCCAGCAGAGGGCGGGCAAAGGTGCGCCGCTATCGCCTGTTCCACCGGCGGAAGTGACTGGTAGTTCCTGTTTTTAGCATCATCCAGTGTGGAGAATGCTAGTGAGACAGACGAACGAGTTCGTGCTGAATATGGAGCGTTCCAAGCCTTTGCCACCTCTTCGTGAAGCTCAGGAAGAAATGAGGCGGGCTGTGAGTTCGGAGAAGTACGCTCATCCGAAAGGAAACTACCATCCAGCCGGGAACGAGAGGGGGGGGGGGGGGCGCTGGTACAGACCACTCGAGGCCGAGGCTCGCCGCGGCCAGCGTTAGCAGTCGCATCAGCTCCTTCTCGATGTCAGCTCGTTCGCTGGGCTTCTGAGCAGAAGGCGCGAGATCCCCGGTTTTTCATGCGCTTTTTACGGCCAGTGTTGGCCAGCGGCTTCAGGAATAGCTCGTCCCGCTGAGATGCTATCTGACGGCGCTTGCTTCTCTCGTGATCCAACGATGCGTGAGCTTCGCTGAAGAGATGAAAAATCAGGTGAGTCTGCCTTTTCGATATCCCTTTATAGGGCTAGGCCACACCCGTTTCGGCGGGAAGTGGCATGATGGGCGCGAAGCGCCCTCATTGGTCTGATGTTGCATCAGCCTGCGCTCGATAGGCTTGTGCAGTTGCCGCAGAGCAGCCAATGAGCGAGCGAGCCGTCTCGCCTATGGCTGCGTGCTCTGCAAATGCGCTTTACAACAATTCAAAATTAAGGATAATTTTTTGCTTCAGTATTTCGTGAAAAGAGACTTTTCCGTAGCGTCTTAGCTAAGACGCAGTACGAGAGAACTCTCGTAAGAGAACTGTTCATACTTGTAAGTCAAAGAACCATTCATTCAAATTAACTGTTCAGAAATGCTGATTCATTTGCAGCTGTCTTTATGAATTAGTAATTTATATTTTATGAATAATCATTTAACTGATTCATGCAATGGTTCTGCTGTGGCTTTTCTTGAAACTTTTGTCACTGGCGGGGCAAAAACAGACAAGTAACTGGCAATATTGTGTCTTTACTCCAGCAACTTCTCAGAAATATCTCAATCTGTCATTGGTCATATATTTTGAATGATCATGAATCCATGGCATAAGAAAGTACAGTGGTTCCACTCATAAAATGTTGTATAAAATCAGGCTGTTTTTTTTTTCAGAACAGATGTTTCATCTGTTCTGTCATTCCTGTAATATCTTTATGAAACTAGCATGTGTCTTAATTAGTGCCCACATGTTCATTTATCCTCACCGTCACTCACTGTGAGAGGAGACACAAGCTTGTGTATGTTTCCACCCTTTAAACACTCACATCCTTTTAATTAAGCCTTAATCTTCCCCTGGCAGAAAGCTTCATGTATCCTGCTAATTGAATTAATAGAGGGAAAATTTTTCTAACTATGCACTTAGCTGATTTAATTAATGTGATTTATGCTTGGTTTATCTCCATGAGACCCAGGGAGAAAGACAAGCATAATTTCCTCCCTTTGCTGCCATCGGTGGGCCGACAATGGGATAAATCCATGTGCTGCTGGGTACTGTCTGTCACTGATCACTTTTATTCTCTTTTATTCTCTGCTGTCTTTGATTCACAGAGTCTGGCAGCCAACTGGAAACACATCACCTCCGCCAAAAGGACTATCATCCACATACCATCATTGGGTAATTCTTTTCTGTTATGATGGCTTCTGGTCACATAATATTTAAAGGGGAAAAATTACATGTATTTGGGTGCATGTAATGAAAACACTGAAAATGTATTTACTAAAAACTTGTCATTGAGGCCTGTGCTGGCTATAGGAGATGATGACGTGTGAATTGAAATCACCAGCAGATGGAGTGTGATTTTTGCACTGGGGGTGTCTATTGTTTTTATTGCCTTGCTCTTTTACTTTTCATGCATTTAATCATTTCATTATAGAGATTAGTTTATAGCAGTCTTTTTGAGGATTCTTAGTGTCTTGACTTAAAATAGTCATTAATTTGTTGTTAAAATATTTAAAATCTCATTACAAATCATTTTGTTTTGTTCAGTAGGATATTGCCAACATCCCCTCAGTCTCAGGGGATTTGATGTACTCCAGAATACCCAGATGGGCCGACTGTGTGACATCAGAGGTGAGGTTTTTAATCATCACATGATCAAATTGGATTGGCAGCAGACACATGAAAGCAAGTACTGTATTGTATGTGTTACATATAGATGAGAACATCGAGGTCATCTATGTGTCTCCGGTGCGCCTGGGTGAGGATGTTCTCCAGTACTACACATCCTCAAGCCAGAAGCACTGGAGTGTTTTTCAGTATGGTGCCACACACATACACACACACCTAGATGTTGATACGCAGACCTTTTTTTCTCCCCTCAACTTCTGTCTTCTGAAATATGGTGGTGCACTTGAATTTGTTAACAATTTTCATTGAAGAATTAGATGTATTTCTCATCTGTAGAAGGCGACAGAGGTGACCTTTGTATTTACTACTCTGTGCTGCTGATCTTCCATAAATGATTAGGTTCCAGCAAAAGGATCTACACTTTTACATTGACTCATTTAGCAGAGGCTTCTATCCAAAGCCACTTACAATAGAATAACAAAAGCAATTAGTCACAGAGCAACAATATTCATAATAAACAATGCAGGATTATTAAACAGTTAGATTAGGAAGAAGGCTAGGGGAGAGGAGAAATGCAGAGAAGATAAAAAAAGACTTTTTTATATTAGCATTTATTCGCATATCTTTATATATATATATGCAAGGCTAGATGGTCAATTCAATTCAAACTTATTTTAAAAGATTCTTAAAGAAAAGTTACCTTAAAACCCTAAAAAGCAAGTGGAAAGTTCAAGTGATGAATATAGAAATACAACACAAAAGTAAACTAGTCTTGAAAGGATTTTTTTTTTTACACTAAGCAGATTTGTTTCTTATATTATTGTAGGCCTAACTGCCTGCATGAGTGGCATGCGCAGCCTCTTCCTTTTCGATTCCTCTCTCTGTGTAAACTCTGCCAGACGTGTCAGTAGGATAAATCTCTGTTAGCCATTGCTGCCAGCGTGGCATGCCAATGACAGAAGGGACAATTCTGTTTGGATCAAACATACAGATGTGGAGTAATTAGTGCTTTCCCCACAGAGCCCATCACTAAGCACACAATATGGCCCTCCCCTGACTCTCCTTTATCAATTTAACGTGTTGGAGTACAGGAGAGGTCATGACCCCTCTGGCTGCACGTAATGGGCCCAATGTGTTTTTTCACGTTCATAAATTACACCCATAGACAAAGGGAGGGACAAGACATTAGAGCTGGAGTGGAAAGGACAGTTATTTATGTACACAAAAAGACACCTTTTGGGAGGTTATAAATAATAAATACATTTCTGTTATGCACACTCTTTATTAGAGCTTATTATGTTATTATGAAACATACAGGAAATAATTCTGCAGCTTTTGTGCTCATCAGATTGACCATTAACTCACAACAGTGCATTATGTTCCTCTTTTAGACCCGAAACATGTGTCTAGCTTCAATCCTGAAGTACAGCCCTAGAACACTACAGCACATCAAGAATTTGATCCAGGGGAAACAGGCATACATGATCGGCGGTGTCACCCACATTAATGACCTGGCTGTGGCAGATGAGCTCGAAGTTTCACTTTTGGGAACAGAGCCTTTGGTGACCCAGCTATACAGCACTAAATCCAGAGGAAGAAGGATCTGCAGTAGTGCAGGGGTTGACATGCCTCCAGGAAAGTGGGATATATACACCCTGGAGCAGGTCTCTGTGCCAGTCATCTGTTTAAATACCTCATGTGAAACATACATTGATGATGTAGAAAAAGAATTGAATAATAGAGGTAATTCATATGTCTGTCTTCCAGCTTCATGAAGCTCTGACCAGGCTGATGAAAGAACACATGGAAGTCCAGCCATGGCTCTTCAAGAAGTGTGTGGACTGGAAATGGCCTATTGTGACGTTTGCCACCTAAAATGCCACCCATGGGCACAACAGGAGTTCAGTCGCTACGGGCCTGAACAGTGGAGGATGTCTCAGTCTCAAGTAAAGGTACGATTGTTTTAGTTTTAAAGAAATTTACTTTGAATAACCTATGCAGGTTTTTTTTTTTTGAGAAAATAAATAAATTTCTCTTGTATAATGTTTTTATTTTTTATTATGTTTAATTTAATTATATTATAAGGATAATCTACATTCATTATATTGGATCTTATTTTTCATTTAAGTTCCTTTCAGTTTGTAAAATACCATATTGTTAAATAAAAACCCAAATATTAAGGTGATATTATTAAACATTTTGTAAAAACAAAAGACATGACAGAGATTTTGCTTTTGAAACAAAAATAATAAATCTGTTGAGAATTTGTTCTGATTTGTCCTAATCGCAGTTACACCATTCAAATGCACAGCCTGCGTGAGTTAGTGAGTGCCTGTTGTGCAACAGTAGCAATTCAGAAATTTCAAGTGGCTTGTTTTTAAATGCGAAATAAAATGTGCCATTTCTTTTATTTTGCAAATGCAGCTACACTTCAGTCACAAGCCCTGTTCATTATAATTTCCGCTTTTCCTGGTTTTTATATTCACGTTCTGTACAAAATGCACCCTTGTCTCAGTGACGAGCCTGTCATTACTGACCAAGGCCAAACTTTGATTCAATCACTATGATTTGTCTAGAGAGTGCTTATGACTCAAATTCATGGGAAATTAATTATGAGTCATTTGTATTCTAATTTAAATGCGATGTATTCAACAGTCTGTCGTGTGCTTTAAAAACACATCGGTTTTATCTGCCTGTAATCGTGTTCATAACCCTCTCCTGTATCATATTCTTACAATTTGGCCCTTGATTTAAATACTGTGTTTTGCCATTACACCGTGAGCCTCATGTAAGCTAATTACAAGGTTATAATCAACACGGCTGTGTGCAAAATCAGACCTTGCTTCTTTTATTGCAGCCTTTTATTGTAGCATTCTATCCCGGGGGCAATAGGAGGCCGTGTGTCCTACCTCCAAGCTATTAGCTCAGTCCCTAATTCACACTGAGGCCGAGAGAGGAATCTGGGGCTGTAATTGTGGTGGCATTGGTGCTGTTAATTACAGAGGTAAGCGGTTGAGGCCCAGCCAAGCTCCATTATGGTGATGGCAGTGAAGGAGCTTTAAATGGGGGGCTCTTCACCAGCTGGGGTCCCAGTGAGAGGAAAGGGAACTGGGGCCTGATGAGCTGGCCTGCACCCTAAGGGCTTCTGGGCCATATGGAAGCCAGTACGGGCCTTTATTCTACCTCTTCAACCTTTTTAATCAATGGCAAGCTTTGCTAACAGAATGGAGAGCACAGTGGTTATTTCAGTGTGTCAGTCATTTTCTACAGATCTGTATTAACTCTTTTAGTGGCAATCTTGCCATTCTGCAGCACCCTTTATGCCTGAATTTTGCTGAAAGCTCATGGTTCTGTTTGAGGTTGCATATTTGCATGTTATTTGTTTTATTTATCTGCTTGATGTTACATTCATTGTATTTTATCTTTATTACTCTAAGCTAAAAAAAATCAGCAACAAATGCTGAAATGCTCTAGTATAACATATATCAGTCTAATGTTGCAGTGGGTAATAATGGGTTAAATATTGTCTTTTGTTCTTTAAGTACAATAAATTAGTATGTATGTCATGTATTTGCAAAAACATTTTTTTAAATGTGCATTTAGAGGCTGTTATCCTTTGAGAAAAATATTACAATGATTCTGTAATTATCAGACTGCAATTATCAGTGCTCTGTGGCTTCACTTAAGTTTAACGCTTGGCTTTAGTTAGAAGTCATAGAAGTTGAAATGATGTTTTGCCTCTCTAGGGAGCTGTCTTTCACTATAATGCATCCTTTAATTTCCCTCTGTCAAGCCCAGGCCTATGTTCAGCTCTCCCTCTATTTACCCTGTTTACTGTGTGTACATTGTTTAATTATTGATTGCATAAAGAGCCTTTTCTAATGCAGGAGAAAGAATAACCCATGTGTTCCTATAGAAGAACAGCCGCAGATAAGTGTGAAAACAGACCTAGAGGCAGTGTAAAGAAAGACTGTGTGATTCTTTGCAGTGTGTTTGGGAGGCCCACACCCCAGGGGTGTTTCAGCCTGGGGCAAGCCTTACAGCTATTCAAAGAAGATGGGTTAAAGACATGTAGATCTCACTCTATTCAACGGCTGGGTGGACTCGTACACGCTACACTTTACACATTACAAACATGCACGTTCGGCTAGCACACGGGTCATTAGACACAAGGGAGCATTATACTAATAGCATCAACAGATAGACAGATTGTCTCCTACTTATTTTATTCAATGCATGTGGGATTATGTGTTGTACCACGTTTATTTTATTAGATTTTGAATGCAACAGCACCTTCTGTATTCCCCTTTGGTTAATGTTGTATTTGGGGAGCAATCCGCAAATATGTCCATATTATAACCAGGCTTTATTTTCAGACCCATTCAAAATGTTGATTTACCTGATATCACCACTTTATATGTGTACGGGATATGTTGGTATGGATAACATCTGATGTATAAGAAAGGTATATCATAAAGGTATATGGCTTACACACACAAAAAAAATAAATACATGAAAAATATTTTGAAGACTGTTTCACCTATCTCTGTCCATATAATGAAAGCTAATGGTGTCCAAAACAACAATGGACCTGACTGACTTTTATTGTATGGACAAATAACAACAACACTTTAGGCATTTTTCTAAATATCTACTTTACTTTTAGAACAGAGAGTTAAGGACAGGTGAACTATATCTTTAAGGAAAGCCCCATATTTATTAAAAACGGTGATTTACGTATAGTATCATCACTTCATATTTGTTTAGGATTTTTGGTATTTCTAATATCAGATTTATAGGAAAAGTATATCAGAGGGATAACAAAAAAAAGAAAAAAAGAAAAAACAATGCACAAAACACAAAAGTATAGATTTAAAAATAATAATAATAATAATAACCTGTTTTTGTTCATAAAAGAAAAAGAAAAAATTTAATGGGGTCCAAAAAAACTGAATTTGTTGCATGAAAAACAAAAACAAAACAAAAAAAGACACTTTCCAGAATATCTACTTTTGTGTTCCAAAGGCATGAAGATGGAAGAATATTTGTTTTCTGATGAACTATCCCTTTTTTATATTTTAAAAAAGCTTTCCTTAATATCCCTTATCCCCCATATCCCTCTTAGGAGGTACTGTATGCTTTTGACTATGCTCGTGACTGCAATGTTGCTCTTCCTAATGTACTGTAGAGATCATACAGCAATCAAAGCACACAAGAGACGTCTGCTTTATTTATCTATTTTCAAATAGCTCATCTTTATGTGGAAGCCAAGCAAGGCCTGAATCCTCTCTCACAGTACAGCTCGCAGTTTAAGTCCAAATAAAGAATGGCAAAAATGATTCCCTCTCGCTTTCCTTCCTTCCCCGCTGTTTGTGTGAAGTGCATTTTCAAATTCTCAGAGCGCGCCTGCTCTTTCTTGGGGAACGAAGGCCGTTTCCTTACATTTTTTGCCGCACCATTGTGTGCTTTATGGCTTGTGTCGGGGGTGAAATCACTGCGCAGCGATTGACCCTGGCTCTTTTGGTACTTGAATATGATGATGACTGTTTCATGACTTGAATATCAACAACATAGTATCTCCTCGTTTTGAGACTTCCTCAGTTGTGTCAGTTTTTTTTTACCGTTATAAATGTACTTGAAAAGGAAAAAGATCCATACATCTTCTAGAGCATAACCTGCACTTCTCAAGGTTGTAAAACTGGACCTTTTGACTTGTTAAATGCGCTTAAGTAAAAAAAGGGCCTTTTTTTAATAGTTTCCCACCAAAAAGATTCTATTCGCCAGTTTTTTTTTTTACCATTATAAATGTACTTGAAAAGGACAAAGACTTTATAAAAGATCAAAAATTGATTAATCCTTACATCTTCTAGCATAACCTGCACTTCTCAAGGTTGTAAATCTGGACCTATTGACTTGTTAAATGCGCTTAAGTAAAAAAAGGGCCTTTTTTAAAATAGTTTCCCACCAAAAAGATTCTATTCGCTTTTATATTGTGCTTAGTTAGAAACTGTTTTCTATACATCTCACTGCAGTTGTAAGCACAAACTATGCACTTACGTGCAATCCGTAAGTGCTCTGTACTTTCTTCTCTGCTTTGAGAGGTCCTTAAGGGGAAATTCTTTCTCTTACTAACCAACAGGTTTTAAGAGGCACTCACAGAAAGTCAAACATTGCAATTAACAACATAATTAAGTGTCAAAGACATTATGGTGTTTTCTAGTTACAGAAACAAGGGCTGTATTGATCGCAAACAGACCCCGATTGATCTACTGATCGATTGGCTTGCATGGGTTTTTATCTGCCAGCATGTGTCAGTTGTTATTGGGGACAGGTGCAGTTACTATTGCCTTCAGTTAAAGCTATTAGACTACTGTGATGCCTTGGCAATGGGCTGTCAATCAACACCTACCATCACCCCCATACACAAGCACCTATTGAGCTTTTGTAAGGCATGTCAAATTAAGACACACTTCAGTAGTTACTGCCTCATCAAGAGTATCGACACTATGTATTATATGTACTATGTTATATGTGGGTTTTTTTAATGTTTTTTTTTAAATCATCCCCAGACACTGGTTGCAAATTGCTTTATGGCGTTAAAGTCGAGATATTAGTTTTATTTAGGTCATTCTATGAAGCTGATTTTGCATGTATCTGTCATTTTGATGCAGGAGTCAGTGCTGAACAAGTTTTTAGAGGAGGTTCCTCATCTTCTGGCTTCCTATGCCCATCTGGCCAACACATCCTGCTATGCCACATGGATTTGTTTCCTAGAACACTTCCTCAGGGAAGGTAGTTTCAACTAATTTTCCAAAGTACTTCTAACTAAATACTTTTCAGATCTTCCTTGATACTCTTTCTCTTTTATCCATCTCCTTAATTCTGCAGGAGGAGTGATAGAAGCCTTCCCTCCTTCGGATAATGTGACATTTCTGACAGTGGATCTAGGGCTGCTCCGATCACGATCGGCCGATCGTTAATGCGCATCTCGTCAGTAAAGCCGGTTCTCTAATCAGCGGTAAATTCCCTCAGGTGCGTGATTTCACATAGAGCAGCTGTTACTACACATAGCCGCTGTTAACAGAGAAGATGCGCAGATAAACGCTGAAAATGAACGTGGATTTGCACATCTTCTCAGTTAACAACGGCTCTGTGTAGTAACAGGGGCCCGGGGCCCGTTTTATTATAGGCTACGTGGAGCTAAACTCTCGAGAATGTTAATGTTTAGCATGCATAGACTTTTACATCGCTTATAAATATTTCTGCCTTGTATGGTGATCACAATCCACATCGGATCAAGTTATTTCAAACACTCGCTGTCGACTAAGAGTGAGTTTTGAGCTCAACTTACTAAAAAAAGTTTTTAATACTGGTGTTATAGCTGTTAGCTTTCTGAAATGATCTGTGGCTCTGAGCTCTCCAGACATGGAGAAACTCCGCCTTCGTTCATAACCCCTCCTCTAGCCCCAGCTGGCCCGCTTTGGCCCGAGGTTTTCATCGGGTCAAAAAACCCTGGCCGTTGGCCCCGAGGAAGCCCCGACGAGGCACGATCAAGCCCCGGAAGTGACAGTGGAAACGCGACTGGCCCTGGCACACACTAGCACGCCCCGCCCGGCCCGTGGAAATGTGGCTAATGTACATTTGAAGCTCCAGGAACAATGGAAGCACTCAGCTCTACGTATATATCTTTTATCAAACAAGCTCTCTAAGAAACATACTGACCCTTAAATGTCAGCGATCTGTTTTACAGCTCTTGGAAAACAGAACCTGCCATGTTAGGAAGTTGTTGAGAATGAGATGGGTTCTGACATGTGCCACTCTTCTGTCACAGCCCTTAGTACTGTTCTCAACTTAGAATATAGGCAGTGTAACAGTGTAACAGTTCAATCTACTGGTTCTGGGCTCTTATTGAGATGTTATAGGACACTCCTATTGGTTCCCCTTAAGAGCTGTACAGATGATAGAATGACCGGGGTCAATGTGCCAAAAGGCTATCTAATAAACTGTCAGGTCTTATTGTGTCAATAAACTAATTCCCCTTTTAAGGTCTTACCCTCTGACCTTACAACACCCTTGATATGTAGTGGTGTCAGGCTGGAGTGTCATTTCCTCAGACGTTGGGGTTCTTGGTCACTGTCAAGACAGACACTATAGTGTTTTCACCTGCACATTACTTTTGATGTTCTTTTTGGCTTGGTTATTTGTGAGATTTTCCCATTATTTTTTCAATTTCTGCAAAAACTACATTAAGACAGTACACTGAGTAGATTTAAGAGACCATGTACTTTATAAATGAATATGTGCAGTTATCTAAACTAAAGAGTATTTTATTTCTAATCTTTTTGACAGCATTAGCTAATGTAATAAGGTTGAAAACAGTTAATTTAGACCTCATGAAGCTAATTTTTAAGGTTACCTAAATAAAAATTTTTTACAGTGCAGAGTCACCCTTAACAGTAGGAGGTTAACTAGCATTCGTTGTGTTTCAGACAATGCATGGTTTGCTTTACATCTCTGCCAAAGGATATGACAAACTGAAAAATCTCTGCAGGGAAAAATGGAGGGGATGCATTAAAATAAAAATGAGTCTAATGTAGAAAAAATGGTATGGATTTGACCTCACTGACCTTGCTGTGTTAGATATTGATTTAGTTATTTTTCAAAACGTGCTTCTAAATTTAGGTCTGTTTATTAAGTTGTGGAATGTGAATATCCCCTGTGGAAATGTTGTACATAGTGCAAATGATAAGTGATCAAAGAAGTGATTATATAACTAGGCAACATGATACATAATTAAATAGAGTACTGTGATTTTAATCAATGATCCCTGCTGGCAGGCCTAAGATAGAAATGTGTCTTGTCACATTGTTCTTTAAGCGATTCCCACTGCCACTAGAGGGTGGCAGAACACACTCGCATTGTTTTCACTATATCTGTCACTACTGCAAATAGAAGACCTCCTCTCAGTTGTTTCAGGGCCCTTTGTGGGGATGGACAGGCCTTTTGGTATGAGCTAGTGTTTTTGTTTGTGTTGTAATCATGCGTGTATGCTCTTGAAATGTCATTTACTTAACACAGTGAAAGCCTTAAGCCCCCATTGAGTCAGTGGTTGATTTTTACAGCTCCATATACACATTATGCTGTTTATCCTTCTGAAATTGCGAAAAGCTATAGAACTGATATATTTTCAAATGAATGTCACATGCTGCTGTTTTAATCATTGACTCAGTTGGCATGCTGTGATTTTAAAATAGATGATTGACTTTGGAAGTCAGAGAATGGCAGTTTTTTTATATATAAATTACACATTTATATATAAAAATGCGTAATTCCATAAAAAATAGAAAATCTTCCATAGAAAATGTCACACTTGAATCTCCTATAGTCTCCTGATATGGATTTTACTCCTGCAAATGAAAGTAATCCATAAATTATTCAGTTTGAATAGCACCAGGATTCTCTATATTGTGAATTCACAGAGGCACAGGATGAATTTTATTATTACAGAGAATAAACTGCACACACAGTTAAAACCGACAAAAAGAATTCAGACGGATAAATCCAAACATTACTGTCCCATCTCTCCCGGCACAGAGGCAGACAGATCTGCCAAACTAGTGCTAACCTGTCTCTATTTAAACATCAATTTACATTCAAACTTGTTGCTAAAAGCAGTCTGTATTTTTTGTATGTGTGGGGGAGAGGTGGGTCGCATGTGTTTGCCCTTGCAGGCTTGCTTCACATTGTGTGAGAAGGGAGGCTCAGCTGCAAGATTGCAGTTTTTAATGAAAGTGAAGGAGCTATAAAAGACAGGTACAATCTTGGCGTATATATCAAGTGCCTTTGTTAAGGTTGACAATGAAGCAGGCTTGGCTGATTCTACGGACTGGCTAATGGTCCCACCTATCCAACAAGCACAGGTATTAACTATGGACGGGAGGCACTGCTGGGTGAATTCAGCTCTCTATACTGATGTCTTCCTTTAAGCCTGGAGTCCTATTTTTAAAGGTCTTTGCTTTGATCCATTTATAAGAGCTTATTTCTTAAAGGAATTTATTTTTTGGTTGCAAATTTTGAATGAAAGAATAGTTCACCCAACAATGTAAATTTGATGAAAATTTACTTACCTTCAGGCCATCCAAGATGTAGATGAGTTTGTTTCACTTGCTCACCAATGGATCGTTTGAAGGTAATGGGTGCCATCAGAATGAGAGTCCAAACAGCTGATAAAAACAAAACAATAATCAACAAGTAATCCACACGACTAAATAACTCAAGAAAATTGTTAACTGTTGCTTCTAGCTAAAATACGGAGGGATTTCACTGGAGGAAAGCATTATACTGAATTATAGACTCATATTTTGGCAAGAAGTGAAGGTATAATGTTAACATTATACTGATTCTCTCATTTCATCACCCATTCACAGTTAAATTTCCCCAAATCTGATCCGATGAAGAAACAAACTATCTACATCTAGGATGGTTTGAGGGAGAGTAAAAACAACAGAATAAAACAAGCATTTTACATAAATAATCCTTTGTTCTGTTTTTTTATAGTTTTATGTACTGAAATTAATCAGTGTTTGCAGTTTAAATAAATCCAGTGTAAATAGATGATTTGGTTCACTGTATTTCAGCATGTGAACGTATACCGTGATACTGTGATCATAAAGTGATTTCAGCAGCCGGAACACCATTTGCATTCCCTGGCAGCAGCGTTTAGGTTGACAAATAGGGACGACAGGAGAGTCAGCCAACTGCCACTTAGTTATTAACAACTCCTTCACTGGTGATTTATTTGCCACTTTTTGAAGAGAGGGCATAGCTATTAGATTATTATCAGGCAAAATTAGCCCTGTTTAAGCATAAGGCCACGACTGGGTCTGACCCCTTAATATCCTTATAATGATGCCATTAACCATACAGATGTGAAGAGAGACTGGGCAGTTGGGCTTTAGATGCATTATGTTACTCTCTCTCTCTCTCTCTGTGTGTCATACACACATCCTAAGTCTGTTGAGCTCTGTTTTTTTCTGCGAATACAGTTTTGAAATATCCATCTGTCTATTTGTTTTGAATTTTCTGTTATTGTCTACTTGTTGGCTGAAAATAAGTGAATAGTTATTTTGATGTATGTGATGTATCTGCTGACTTATATCTGTGTGCACTGGTTTGTATTTAGGTATGGGCTATTGATCCTGACCTGGGCTACAGTAACCAGTTGGCCATGACCCAGCTGATGCTCATGGTGACGAGGGGGACGCTGGACTGCCACACCAGTAAATTGGAGGTTCCTCCTCCAGTCAGAGAAGTGAAGTCTTCCATATGCAATGCTAGAGTAAATACCAAAGCTGTAAGAATCTGTAAATTCAATTAAAATATCCACTTTCTCTTTCAGCATTATGAAGACATGGTTATTATTGAAATATGGTGTTCAAACATATTCAAGACTTTAGAATACTTCAGTAACCGCCTTAATGTAAATTCAGTAATTTTTTTCTCACTCATGACATTCTTAATCGACCTAGGTTTGAGATAGGTAAGATTTAAAAAACATATTTTTGAAAGAAGATTATGTTATGTAATAAAAAATACAGTAAAACAATAATATTTTGAAAAATTACAATTTAAATTTACAGTTTTCTGTTACATTATATTTTAAAATCAAATTGATTCCTGTGAAGGATCAGGGTCGCATGATCCTTCAAAAATAATTCTGATATGCTGATTATCAGTGTTATTAACAGTTGTGCTGCATAACCTTTTTGGGAACCGTCTTTGATAAATAGAGTTTTCAAAAGAACTGCATTTATTTGAAATATAATTTTATTGTTACAATATAAAAGTCTTTACTATTACTTTTAACCAATTTAATGCATTAATAAAAGTGTAAATAAAATCAATGTAATAAAGTAGATGAGGACCAAGGGATGTAAAATAAATATCATGAAATCACTATAAAAGTAGTTTATCCAACTTGTGTGTTATCTTAAGTGTTCTTAAGGCATAAGATGTGAGGCACAGACTGAAACTGACGTCAATATTCACTGAAAGTCTTGCCTTGAAAATATTCACCATTCATGGTCATCATTCACTTTCAATACACAGACAATAGCAGCATGGACATCGCTATAATTATATAGTTTCGTGTTCCACAGTAGAAAACAAAAGAAGGTTGGTTCAACCTTCACTTTAAATTTTATTCTCTAAACTGTTTGGGATTCCTTTAGCTCTTTAAAGCTCAAGATTGCCATTATCCTGAATGTGTTCCCTAAGACCGGACCAGAGAGCAATAAAAGTCCTCTGCTGAATATTATCCCGATATATCAAGGCATCCATAAAGATTGATCTAGCTAAGCTTTGTTGTTTTATTTTGGTTAAATACAACTAAACACTGTAATTACGCTTCCGACCTGATTGGTGTTTTGAGGAAGCTGAATTCATTATCATTTTAATAGATGAGCCTAAATAATCAGCCCATAAATAATGCATACCATATTCATTATGCATGTGTATGCATGCCTGAGCACCTCATCAACCTGATGCCAGCCACTAAACAATAGACTTCCTTTATTAGTGGCAAACCGGAGTTTACGCTTGTTAATCTGCGACTTATATTATTTTATCAAACATTCATTTAGTTTATATGTGCTTATCACCCAGCTCTGGCTTTGGCCATCAGTTAGGCTTAGAATATTACAACACAATTAAAACCTTGCAGGAAAAGTTTTTTATTGTTGTTTGAGGATAGTGTGTCTGACAGCTGAAAATAGAATTCCATAGAAGAGAATTACTCATGCCTCACACACTGTGCAAGGGCTTTACTCTCCGCTTCATATCTGTCACTGAGAATATGGCTCATGCCCGCTACGAGTCCTGTGAGTCTTGCCACTCTTAACTAATCCACTCTTGTGGTGTTCTTCTAGACACATCTTTTATCTGCCGTGTCTGTGAGGGTTGTTGGGTTTTTACCTAAAGTAAAGCTTTCTTTACTTGATAGTTTTCTGCAGCAGTATTATGACCTTATGATGCAGGTCTCTGTCTCCCCAGTGCCTTTTATGAGTATGAGACTAATGCCTGTTTCTCCGTGTGGGCTTTTGAAACCCTTCTATTTGTTTCTAGGATGGCTGTTATGTCTGTCCCCGAGAGGTCAATTTATAATTTAGATGTACTAGATGTACTCAAATTTTTAGCAACAGTATTACATGCAGTTTGTTGCTTAACTCTAAGTGTGTTTGTTCTCTTTTCAGCAAACCTCAGTGACCAATCGCTGTGCAGTGATGTGCACCGACTTCTTCAGACCAATCTTTCTTTGGTATATGATGTCAGGGTAAAATGTTTGCTGATTTTGCAATAATACAGCTGGAGTCCTTTGATTGCAGAGCAAGTGTTTCAATATATTTTTTATGTGTTTCAGGCAAGACAAGGCACTGTGTTCGCCCTCCATGACAGCAGAGATCGAAGAAGCCTTGGCATGCTGTGAGTTCCCACAAGAAGCAGGCAGACGCATTACCCTTATCTTTCTCCAGTTGTGTTTTCCCTTCCTCTGTCCCCGTTTCCATTAGAGATATATCTAGACATTGAGCACACTCCCAAGAGCTGATTAGACATTATGTAGTGAATACCTCAACCCGAAATGTGTCAGAGCACAAAATACTGCCAAGTCGAATTAAAAGGCATTCATCACATAAATCCTATACCTTTCCCATTGAAGCCCTGCTTTCCTTCCTCATTTCTCCCTGAAGAATAGCACACACTTTAAGGCTGAGAGTTCTCATTAAGCTCCTTATAGCCCCACAGCCAAACAAGGTGATTGTTTTTTTGTTTTTCTCTGATGATGGTTCTGGGGGATCATTAGTAAGCTCGTTTGTTTCTGCGTGTCGTTAACAGAACAATCTCGGAGGATCTCCAGGGAGCGCTGCTGACCTTTGCTCGCAACCTGTCAATCATTCATCAGGAAATATCAGCTCCAAATATGCAAGGAACAAACAATTGTATGGTATGCGGCTGTTGTTTTTCCTTAACCTACTCTTAAAATACCAGCTAATGGTATGTTCTTCACTTCACATTAGTCATAGAAAAAATACTATTCAGATGTTTGACATTCAGATTGTGTATCTAGAAATTACACTACAAAAGTACCTTTATCAACCCCTAAATGCTACTTTTGAAAAGTGCATATATTAATACATAATACCCCCAGTACCTTTTTTTTTTTTTGAAAGTGTAGGACATTAATCACATTAATTCTGAATGGTTTCACCATATTACTTATTATAATGTTTTTAGCTCCTTTCAAACACTCAGGGTCACTTCACAAAGACAAAGAATGAACTATGACCATCAAATAATTAACAAAAATATATCTACAATATATCATTCAATTGGTAGAGAAGTTGCATCAAGTTCACTATTCCACCACTAGCTCCAAAGGCTCTGCATAACTTTAGTGTAGTGCTAGTAATAATAAACTTCATCTTTCATAGTGTTCAAGGTTGTCTAATTTCATATTAAGTTGTACAACAATTGCCTGCATATTACCGTTGGCAAGTGATGAATAGACTGGGCCATACAGGTGCAGTGGAAAAAAGGGTTAAACTTTCAGTTTGCACAGAACTGTTTTTGCAGTCTTGTCTAAATGTGCTATTCTAAATAAATTATTGTTAGTATTTTAACTAAAATTTATTATTACCAGTATTATACCAAAGTTTTGCTGAGACTTTTTGGGGCAAAGAGTAGTGAATTTGATCTTTTGGGCAAATTCAGGTGAGGACACATATGATCTTGTCCACATTTTTTGAGAAATCGTCAGTTCTGTGTCATAACATCTTATACAGTGCACAATGTATTCATTTAGAAGCGCCAAGGATTTATCTCTGGCTAAATTATCTGCAGCTGAAGTCATTCAAATGTAGGACACTGTAGATGTTGGATACTAAAATTGGAGTTTCATTGACACTTGCTGAATTACTACATTCAACACACTGTTACTTAATTTGAAAGAGGCATTCTCATTCACTGTTCAGTGGCTAGAGGTTAGGATCTGTAGTCAGACATGTACTGACTGAATGTCTGCTATTGTTTGCTTTTATAAGGACCTTGTCAAGGACATTGAGGAGGTCTTGGGCATTACAATACAAAACCAAACCACATCTCAGGTATAAAAGGAGATTACTACACCCTAAAGCAAACAGTTATCATCTCATAAAACTTACAGATCAATCCCAGATTAATCAACATACTTAGAGACTATAATACAAAAGCATTTACACATTCAGTTTGATTTGCTGTCACCAAACATTTATATAGACTTCTGTAATGTGGCTAGTATTAAAAGGAGATACACGCATGTACAGTATGAATCTGCGTGAGTGGATTTGTCTATTATTACCTTGTCCAGGTCACATAGTTATAGTGATATAAAATGTTGTACAATATTTCTCTCTAGAAAGACTAACAATGCAAACAGGATAATTACAGTTAAGTTACATGTGCCATTTGTGACATTTAGCTCTTCATAGCTAGAGACTGCAACAGAGGAATGTTGCTTAATCTGTATACTGTATAATGCATAAATATTTGGATACATTTTTTGATAGTTTTTAAATAGATATTTATCTGTACATTACAATGCACACTGATTCTAAGCAGCAGCAACGTTCAGATAATTATATAGGTGTGTTAATAAATTACTTGAATCAGTTATTTCAAGAAAACCTTAAATAAATTGTAAAGCTTTTGTTGTAAAGTTGTTTTTTGTGTTATATCAAAAAACTTTTTAAATATTCAATTTTAAAAGACTAACATCTGAAATTCAGTGATTGATTCTAACTGTGACCTGGCTTTGAGCAGCTGATGAACAAACAAATATACAAACTTTAGAGGAGTTGGTCTGTAATGGGCTCCAGATATGGGTTAAATATATAGATATGTAAATATATAAATATATTAGATATTTAATATATCCAATATTTTGTTCTATTACTATATTTACATTTATGAATGGAAGTCTATGCATGAGAATGAAGAGCCATAGTAACGTTACTGTACATACAGTATTAGAGGATCTAGGGCAAATGGGAACAAAAAAGTGCTTGGTTGTTTATTCCCAAAGAAGATATTAATCATACCAGTGAAGGTTGAATTTAACTCCTCTTATATTTCTGCAGAAAACAAACTCATTAATCGTACTTCCGTAAAAGCGATGGAGTAGTATTGTAAATATTTGTCAAATGAGTATAAAATGAGTATGAATGAGTTTCATTGACAACCAAACTGTTCTTTTGAGTGCGGGACTTGATTTGGATTTTTGTGATCCACATCACAGACATTTACAGCATCATTTACCCGCTGATTAAATGTTGCACAGCTGCAGTTTGGTTGGGTTTGATGTTCTTTGTTAATGAATTACGTTGCTTAATTTTTTTTTTTCCCTTGTGATGAAATAATGAAGTGATGCGCCATTAGTTGCTCCTGAAATGTCTTTAGATACAAGAGTTTAGACCACCTGACTTTAGGGTTACTCAGCAATTACAGAGATTATACGCAGAATCCACAGTGCCTTCCTAAAAGTGGCCCTGTTCCCCAGCACCTTTGGGAGTAAAGCGCCTCGTCCTGCTGCCTCTGAAGTACTGAGATGTCACCACACTCAGAGCGCGCTTCAGCCCTGGAGTTCATTCTGCGTGCGATACTGTGATATCCTCGAAGACCAGTTCAGCCTGTCCACCTTCAACTGGCAGGTGCAGGGAGCGAACTACCACATCCTTAGGACTGGTGCTTTCCCTTTTATTAAATACTACTGCACCAAAGCACCTCCACAGAACCTGGAGTTTGAAAATAAGTTTTTTGATGCATTGAAAGTCAGAGATATGACCCTATGAAATTTTATTTGTTCCTAAATTCCGTTTAATTTTTTACCAAATTCTGTTTTTTCTGTTTAAAAATTCATTAAAAGCATGAAACTTATACATTTTCACATCAATTTATTACAAGTTTAACAAAAATGACATGTTTAGGGCCCTATGAAATGTTTTATTTTTTCTCACCATATTTTTCTGTGTTTTAGCATGTCTAATTTTTGAATGCATGAAACAACTTAATTTATAAATTGTTTTCTTTAAGTAGCCAGAAATTCTGTGTTGTGTATATAAATGTTTTTTATTATCAAATGAAGGCATAAAAGATTCATTTTATTTATATCTTTTGTAAGGGAAACAGGTAAATTTAATTAAATGAGGGAATCATTTAAGATTTTAAAGGCAATTTGAACACAATCACAGTTTCACGGCTGATCACTGAGATGGCCAGCGATTCATTGAACGAGCCATATAACATCAACTCTGCACTGGATATTAATATCCAAAGTATAGTAAAAACACTATTAATTAGCACAGTAACAAAATCGGCAGTTTAAGACATTAACTTGTAAGCACAAAACACAAGATACTTCTCTTTTCAATATGAATAAGGCTTTATTAGATATATCTAAGACATAAACTAATCTATGTCTATAAACTATAAACTAATAAACTAACACATAAGCACATGCACTCACACATTCACACAAGGTGCAGGAAGATAGAATGTTAGGAAAGAATGAGTTTAAGAGAATGAAAATGTGAAATCCCAAGTTTACAGTCAAGTCAATCCAAGGATCTTGTTTACTCTCATGGGTTTACATGTGATGGTCAGGCTGTGCATCTCTTTGACCATCAATCTTGATTACTTGCCCCAAATTTGACGATCTCTTTACCGAATTGAAATTGTCAATAATTGTTCTAATGGTGTTAATGTTGAAAGCTGTTCCGTGAAAGAGTTGGTTGGTTAGTGGACTTGCTTCTGACTTATGGCAATAGGAATTAATTTACAACATCCGGTTGCCTTTCTGAGGAATTCGGCTCCTCATGTTTCAACCATGGTCCTGATTGACTCTTTAATTTGTCTGGTTCGAGTCAATGTATTGAAAATGAAGCAAACTTTTTTTTTTGGGGTGGGGGGGCAAAAGAAGGGGATTTACTATTTTTACTACTAATTTTAGTAGTAGTAGTAGTTTTAGTAGTGGTAGTATTAGTAGGCTTTGTATATTCTACTGAAAATAGTAATAGGCACAATGTCTTCAGATCAAACTGGATTTTTATTTTGACGGATTGCCTTGACTACCTTTATAGTTCTGTGTATGTGGAAATCATAGGGCCCTAGACACAATGAGTATTTCAAAAGGAGGACTTGAGTTTCACAGGCAATATTTCTCAAAGAATCCCTTAAATGTTATGTGCATGGCCAGGTGTGACTTAGAATACACAAATGCACTTTCGCACAGAAAAATTATCTTTAAATTAATCTTTTACTTTGAAGTTTTATTTCAGTATAACTTTTATATTTAAAATATAAAATATCAGATTGATAACTACAAATTGATTAAAAAAAAAACTTATTTTTAGTTAACATTAGGAAATTGAACAATAGAAATTGGGAAATAAAGTGACATGACATACAGCCAAGTATGGTGACCCATACTCAGTATTCATGCTCTGCATTTAACCCATCCAAAGTGCACACACACAGCAGTGAACACAAGTACACTGTGAACACAGCCATAGCAGTGGGCAGCCATTTATGCTGCGGTGCCTGGGGAGCAGTTGGGGGTTCAAGGGCACCTCCGTCATGGTATTTCTGGCCTGAGACTCAAACCCACAACCTTAGGGTTAGGAGTGAAACTCTCTAACCACTAAGCCACGACTTCCCCAATAAGTGAAACTACATAAATAACCAACTAGATAAATGAAAGAAGACAAAAAAAAAGGTAAAGGCGTCAACCTTATTATGTCTTTTATTATTTATCAGATTGGTTATTGTGTCACTCATCCACTTGCTATAAGTATATTTTGAAATTTGACATTACCACATCTTTATTTTATTTTTTTAATTGCTTGATTAAATGAACACGTGGTATGCAGATTATTATGGCTTTATCGCAGACATGGGGACTTGTGACTTGGTGACTTGGACTCGAGTCGACTCGAGTCGCTATTTTTATGACTTGTGACTTGACTTGACAAAAAATAAAATACTTGAGACTTGACTCGGACTTGGAAGTTAAAGACTCGGGACTTGACTTGACTTGAGACAGGATGACTTGAATGACTTGAGTGTTAATCACATTATGTTTTCAGTTTGAATATAAAATATATAAATTATTTTTAAAAAATAAAATTGATTACTCAGCTGGAGCGCAGGCTGAGAATCGCGTTGTCATGTCATGACATCATCAGTCATGCCCTCTCTACCTTACGCAGACCACGCCCACTTAGATCAGATATCACATCACATCAACATCTCAGCTTGAGGGGTACTGAGGGTCATCGCTTTTGTCGTCAATAATTCGCGCCTAAAAACGCGTGGAAATCGCTAGTCGCGCCGCTTTCTCATTGTTTCCAAAGCGCTCGGGCAGTTGCGCCCCTGAGGCGTCGAGCGTGTGCGCGTCGCGACCGCGTTGCTTCCATTATGAGCGCGCATACCGGTGGCGCATACATGGTGGGATAGGCCACATCGTGCTCGGCTTGCAGACAAGACTCTCGAATCTTATATTTTGCAAGTGCAATACCTTGTAATAGAGGTAATGACTTTAATGACTCTGAGAGAGAGAGATTGTGTGTGTGTGTGTGTGTGTGTGTGTGTGTGAGAGAGAGAGAGAGAGAGAGAGAGTGAGTGAGAGAGAAACACACTCGTGCTTCACCTGATGAAGGAATGAGTCTGACTCCAATCACAACCCCAACATTCAGAAACTAATTGACAAAAATCTGAAGTATAATTATGATGAAAAATTTAAAAAATGAATTTGAGCTCCAAACCAAACTCCAGTGTTATTCGGCCCTAAACAGAACCACAAAACTGGCAAATTACTTATCACTCAAGCAATTAAAAGAAATCCTTTCAAAATATCGACTCAGTGATCATGATTTGGAAATAGAGATTGGTAGACATAAAAGATCCTGGCTACCGAGAGAAGAGAGGCAAACACTGTGAGCTGAATCAAACAGAGGATGAGAAACACTTCCTTCTTGTCTGTCCCAAATACAGCACTACAAGAGAAACATTCTTCCCACAGTTTGAAGCTTTGAATCGTTCATTCTTGTCTCTAAATGACTCAGAGAAACTACTCTATATACTTGGAGAGAATGAGACGGCAGTCACAATAGCTGCTAAATATTTATACACCATACGAAAGGGATCATTTATTGTATTCAACTGTTTTATTTTATATTCTTAATTCTATATAATTACTATTATTAATATTAGAAATATTATCTGCTGCTGCTATTTTTATTGTATTTTATTGTAATCATATTTTATTCTGTATCTAAATGCTAAATTTGGCAATACTGTAACTCAAATGTCATGCCAATAAAGCAACTTGAACTTGAGAGAGAGAGAGAGAGGAGAAATGTAAGAAAGTTTAATGTTGTATGTAAACTGTGTTTGAGGGGAAGTTGTGGCCTAATGGTTAGAGAGTCAGACTTGCAATCGAAGGGTTGTGAGTTCGAGTCTCGGGCCGGCAGGAATTGTGGGTGGGGGGAGTGCATGTACAGTTCTCTCTCCACCTTCAATACCACGACTGAGGTGCCCTTGAGCAAGGCATCGAACCCCCAACTGCTCCCTGGGCGCCGCAGCATAAATGGCTGCCCACTGCTCCGGGTGTGTGCTCACAGTGTGTGTGTGTGTTCACTGCTCTGTGTGTGTGCATTTCGGATGGGTTAAATGCAGAGCACAAATTCTGAGTATGGGTCACCATACTTGGCTGAATGTCATGTCACGTCACGTCCTTTGTGTGAGAGAGGGGGGGGGGGGGTGTTCAGAGAGGAGTCTGTTGGATGTTTAGCTGTTATTTGTTTTATGGACTCAATGTTGAAAATGTAAAACATTTCTGTTGGCAGAAGTGAAAAATAAATAATTTTATGAAGTTACAATTTTGTTTGATTCCATGATGTATTTTACTGAACATGAGTATTTACAATGCAAATCCAAATTATTTTAATTTACTGTTACTTATATCTTGTCTTTTAACTTTATTAAGATCAGATTCTGCAGGTAAAATTACAATTATAAGGTGACTTGACTTGACTTACTACAGGACTTGACTTGACATAACTTGTGACTTGACTTGACTTGACTTGCCCAAGAAAAAAATACTTGGGACTTACTTGAGACTTGAAGGTTAAGACTTGAGACTTACTTGAGACTTGCACATGTGTGACTTGGTCCCATCTCTGCTTTATCGTAATCATTAGGCATTATTGTGAAGCTTACAGGCTCTGCAACTCCTTGTTTTGACACTTGTTTTCTTCCCTAAAGCTAATGCAGAATTTTAAATACCTTCAGCTCATTTATTTAAAGTCAAATTAGAGCTCACGCCCTGCCTGGCATATTGTCAATATGAAGCAAGAGGGATTGTTTGGAGGACAGGTCTGATAAAATGGTTTTTAATTACAATAGAGAAAGCGTGGCCTTCGTTCAGGACCCACCCTAACCCCCTCCCCCTGTCATTCTCAGATGCTTTGATTTCTGATAATGTACTCTGCTGACTCTGGCTCTCTTCTGCAGGACGCTTCGTCACATTACCTCTGAGATTGGCTTTGACAAACTACCATATTGATCCAATAGACTTCTCAAAGCTTTCTGCTGAGCACATTTATCAGAGGTCTCGATTTTCTGGTAGTAGTATCAACGTAATAATGTAATGTATTACATGCAAATCAATGGACCTCTTGCCCTTTGTCTTGCAAACTGTAATTCCTAGGGATTTTTATTCAACTGAGCCATTGTCTAATGACTATATCTATTATGAAGTAAGTCTATTATGCATTATTGCCATTTCATGTACATACAGTAATAGGATTTCAGTGGGTCTTAAAATATAAGGCCTTAAAAAGGTCTTAAATCAGAGCAGTAAGTAAAGTCTCTCTCTCTCTCTCTCTCTCTCTCTCTCTCTCTCTCTTTCCAAAATAAATATTAATTGCATCCATTATGCATTTCATTGAGATGCAAAATGAAGATACAGTATGAAGTTGAACAAAACTGAGTTTACACTTAAAACAAGAAAAAGAAAACGTATTTTCCGACCCAACTGGTCGATATTTGTTCTTGTTTTAATCATAAACTTTATTTTTATCAGTATTTCAGAAAACAAGACTTAAGTCATTTTGCTTCTCAGTGTATCTTGATTTAAGAATTTTTAGACATATGCACTAGAAAGTCTTTTCAACTGTGGAAGAACATCACTTTTTACAATGTGTACAAGTGTACAAGAAGGTACAGTAAAAGTTATCTCCATACTTTAGTTAAAGTAAAATGTATTGAAAATCTTTTGGATGTCTGAAGTGGTGCTAAAAAATACTCCTTGGGCATTTACATTTACAGAATATTATTATGTGTATGTTCCCTTTAATTTATTCCTTTTTTATGTGGTCTTTATAGGCCTTAAATGTCTTAAAAGTCTTACATTTACATTCGAAAACCTGCAGAAACCTTTTAGCCTATAATTAATTGCCAATAATCCTTATGAAGAAATTATATCAAATTTGAAAACAAATTACATATCACTGTTTCATTGATTTTATCACATACCTGCCCCTTACTCCCTACATATATTCAGGCAGTTAGGCCCTATATTACATAATCAGTGAGGGGGCTAATTGGTCTTAATGGAAATCATTTAGACACCCTGTGAAATCTGATCGGCATTATTAGCCTGAATGGCTGGCTCTTCCTTTTCATGTGAGTTGGCGTGAGTGTTGAAATGCTGCATGGAGAATGCTCAGGGAAGCATGTCTTAAATCCTAATTGACTCTTTGACCTTTTCCTCATCACTGATACTGTAGCAGACCTGGAGGAGGAGTAGAGTATCACAGCGTGGTGACAGGGCAGGCCTTTGTGGTTTTGACAGGCTTACGTGAGCTCTGAGAAACACAAGCCCATGATTGGGTGTTCCTGTTTTTGGTCAGGCCTGCAAGTGTGGTGCCAAGCCAGAGGAGACGACATTAGTCTGAGCCGGTGCTTGTCACTTCAGCTTGGTCAACGGTCTAGGATAACGGAGCAGCAAATTGCCTACTGTAAAGTAACGGAAAATTGAACAGTGCCATGTTACGAGATCAGTGTCTTGTTTTAAGGGCCGTGCAATCAAGACTTTTTTATGTTTGTAATTGGAGGTTTAAATTACCCTCTCTTGAATATAAGGTACTAATCAACAAAGGATTAAGCTTGTGTATTAACAAGTTAAATTACATGCTAATAAAGTAGACCAAGTTGAAATCTTTAAATACAAACACTATTTACATCTTAGGTAACTAATGAAAATGTGAAAGCTGGATTTGATTGTGATATGAGAGGGCAAAATTCAGAGCTACATAGTGCATAATCTATTATTTAGCGAGGAAAAATCACATTAATTTTTGGTTGACATGGAGATGTATGGGTTTGGCAGAAACAATTATTGTATGAATAACCCCTGCAGCTAATTCTGTGAAGGTTATCATTGAGCTCTCAGACCAACAGGCTCCTCTGCCTCGCAGGGTGCTCTATCAGCAGGGGGATGTCAGCTGTATTGCAGTTTGTGTCATCTGTTCCAGGTACGCCATGATCTTCATGTCAACAGAGGTGCTGAGACAAACAGGTTTGGAATTGAGCTTCTTTTGTCAAAGTCATTAAATGATGGTGACAAACCAAGGTAAGCAATTATAGCTCACTGAATCACATTCACCAGGACATCTTAAGGAATGTCACAAATCTGCCAGTGTATTAATTGCATTTGTGTCTCATGATATTACAACATTTGGCTGCAGTCCTAAATTCTGATTAAATTCATTTTAGTGTGGAAAGAGATTTTCTTATATGGAATAGGATCACTAAGAGTGTAATTTCATTTAATGAAACTACCAGGTGACTGTCTTGTAGATAAATATATAAAATATATTTATAATTTATTTACTTATATTTTGTCACTTGCTTGGTTTGAAATAACTGAACACACAACTTCAGTTTCACAAAAAAAACATTGTCCTGTTGGATCCGGTCTACAATATATAGTAGGAATTTTTTTTTTTTTTTTAATGTCTGCAACTCAGCATGCATATTTGTTTGTACCAGTTATATCAACTTTCAAGAGTTTATCTGCCTTAAAGTAAAGTTTTGAAATTTTGAACTCATACCTAAACTATGTAAATTAATGTCAAGTACAAAGAGTGCTTTTTCACAAACTGAGTTGTATCAGTGTCAGAAAACATGGACAGATTACATTTCTACATGTGAAGTACCTTCCCTCTCCCACACCCTATTCCATTCTAAACATTCCATTTTAAACTACACAACTATTGAACTGCACAAACTATTAGGGATGTCCAGATCCGATCACGTGAACGGAAATCGGGCCCGATCGCGTGGTTTCAGACTCGATCGGAATCGGACGTTACCTCCCGATCAGGACTCGGATATATACATATTCTCATTAATTTTTAACACATCTTTTGTTATGCGGTGGCACAGAGTTAGACCCTTTTGACTCCACACAGAAACAGCAACGCGTGCGGCATGACATCACTTTGTTTTCAAGAGCTGGTGTGAATAAATATAGATTCAAACTCAAAGAGACATGATAGTTTGCGCATGACCTGATATGTCATTCGGACTCAGGATACAGCGAGATGAACATCACAGAGCGCTAAACTCTCATGCAGTGTGCGTTTCATTCATACTCGAAGCCGGAGCGCGCTCTCGCGCTGATATCAGGAAATTCCTAATATGGACAAAAGCGTCCAGCTATGCTGTGGTGCGCACAGGAAAACAGAAACTTATGCTAACACGAAGACATTAATATACGATCACGACAATAAATTGTTCTTCAAGTCATCTCCAGCAGGTGATAAATAAAGTATGAACAATGCAGTGCTGATTGACATAGTATTTATTACAGTATAGAAACTATTCTGCATTATTATGTGATAAACAGTGTTTGTAGTATAAAAACAAATCATTATTATTTGTTATTGTCCAGCATTTATAGATTTCTAAGCCAATTAAAAGCTAGAAATTAGAGAAAAAATAAAGTTGCCTATACTACCAGTCAGAAGTTTTTGAACAGTAAGTTGTTAAGGTTTTTTTTTTTTTTTAAGAAGTCCCTTCTATTCACCAAGCCTGCATTTATTTGATCCAAAGTACAGCAAAACAGTAAGATTTTGAAATATTTTTACTAGCCTATTTAAAATAGCTGCTTTATATTTGAATATACTTCAAAATGTAATTTATTGAAGATCCTGGATCTGTTTTTTCGCTCTTCTTTATTCTTTTTTTTTATGTATTATAGAAGTATCGGATCGGGACTCGGTATCAGCAGATACTCAAAATCAAATGATTGGACTCGGACTCGAGGACAAAAAAACCTGATCGGGACATCCCTACAAACTATAAATAATAATTGTAAAAAAAAAAAAACAAACAAAAAAAAAACAAACCTTGGGCTAACAATCAAAAAAAGCATAGCCAGTAAGCAAGCAATTTATGCCAAATTTACACTGCACTGTTTTTACACAGACTGTTTAATGCTGCTCAGAGGTGACTTAAATGCATTTACACAGCAATTGCAACTGTATACTTTGATACTATGGGCTGAGGCAGGTCTGGTAAGGCAGAATTTATGAATTTATAGTCTTTGAGTAGGCACAGAGCAACATTAAACAACATAATCTGATTCAGATGATGCCATTTTGTCATTTTACATGCATTAACCTGATTAAATTAGAAATGTTACCTAAAAAACAAACAAACATGTAAATCCTTTTTATATTTTATATTCCACTGCCAGTTCAGGAGGAAGGTAGTTACCTATGATGGTGATTTCCTCGCTGTACTTTCCAAGTGTTGTTGTTGTTACAACTGACCCCGTGCTCAACCATTCCTGGTCTTCCCTAATGCCCTGTAATACTAAGTATATTTTAATAGAGATTTCCCTTATTGCATCATGGTAGCATAGCATTATCAGACAGAAAAATGAAAATGGATTTAGTCCAATTGTTAAAGCCTTTATGATTTCTGTGTATTATAATTGCTGACCTCACACCAATGAGGCTGGAATTACTTTTCTGTTTTTTTTCACATGCTATTGGGTGCTTAGAGTAGTTCTTATAGAGAGGGGAAAAGCTATTAAAAATCTATTAAAGCAGATCTTTTTACCCAGAGGGGAAAGCCTTCCCATTACTAAGCAGATTGGAAGGGATGACAAGTGGCGCTATATTTCTATTTTGTTTTCCTTTCTCCTACTTTTTTACTCTCTGCATTTTTTATCTTGAAAAGGCCAGCTGAAAGACAGCATGCCCATTGTGCCAACCAGTATTTCTACAGCTACAGGCTGCAGGTGGCTCCAGTGGCTGTCAGTCATGCGAGGCACTGACTGCTTTAAGTCTGGATTCAGGCAAGCGATTCACGATTCACACAGAACAATTCCTCAAGGCCGTCTCTGTAGCGTTCTTTAGTTCATTTTTAAATAAATAAATGCAACATTAATTAATGCAGAAGTTCATTATAAAAAGTTGAAGTGCACAGTGCAGATGATGTTATTTATGAATGCGTGTTAATACGTGCTTTATGTTAATGGCTCATCATCTGACTGACACATCCCTGCAAATGTATCTCTAACGCGTTGTCTGAATTCATGTTTTCTGTTTTGATATTTTCGAACATTTAGCTTAATGCATTGTTTTTGGTTCTCCTTCGAGCTGATTACAACTTCGCTTTTGCTTCTCCCTTGGAGCTTGGAAGATGCCTCGCTCATATTTACTGTTTACAGTGTTGACATTAAGAATAATGGATACTAATGGTGTCTCCATGAATTGTTGTGAGAGTTAAATGAACTCTCTATTTTATTATATATTATGCAGTATTTAAAGTTTTGGGTCATTAAAAACCAGACGGCCCCATCCCCCCATCCCAAGTTTGTCTTTTACCCCCTGCTAGTGTGCAGCGATGCCCTTGTTGCCACAGGCTACATTATATCTGTTCTTCAGAAAAGCATTATTACAATATTCTAAACTAATGCTTTGTTTTTGATTCTACATTCAGATTCTGTTGTAGATTTTATTGAATTTATACGCTAACCTGAGGTGATACGACTTGTTTAAAATAAGTATGAATGTTGTAAAACTTGTGTCTGTGGTTTAATCCACTTCCACTTTCTTTTCTCGGTTTTTGATGTAGGTTATACTCATTTGACCCTTTTGTTGTGATGAAATTCCTTCACCTTATTTGGTGATCCTGGTCAAAAAAACCATCCTTTTAAAATCTTGGGGTCAGTCATTTTGTCATCTTGTTTTCTTTCAATTAGAACAGGTTTTGGAATTGGTCGTAGAGCTCATTGATTTGAGCTAATGTACCTCCGTTTTTGAGTGAAAATAAGCATTATTTGGGCATCATTTTAGCAGTGTTCATTCAAAAACTGAGGCAAAGATCAGTGAAGTACAATCAAATACAAAGCCTTTACTAACGGAAAGAAAGCAAATTGATACAAATATTGAATTAGATATTTGGTACTAATATAGCATAAAGAGACATTTATATGCAGTTTTTTTTGTAGGTTCCTCATTTTTTAAACAGAACACCACAAGTGTAACAGGGTGAGGGAAAAATCCCCCAAAATTATTAAAACATTTTTGAGAAGAAATTATACCCTGTGCAAGAAAAAGTCATTAAGATTTAGTCCAATGTTATAGCATTATCTAGCATATTTGGGGGGAAAAAAGGTGAATGAGGGTGAACACTGATTCACCTCTTGAATATTTATTGAAAGTCTGTAAAGTTCACACATCTGTTGTTCCAAGGGCATGTTCTCTCTGTTTGGAGGTCAGTGGAATCTACCAAAGGTCAAGACTGAGGTTGTGACTTTTATTCCTCTGAAAAATATGTGTATATGTGTGAGTTTCTGTGTTTTATGCATCCATATGCATGCATTCTTCTAGTTAAAGCAGAAATCTGTTGTTTAGCCATCACAGATCTTATAGTTGCATTCAATGAAATAGCCATACACTTTAAATACACCTTTTCAGAGAGCAACCAGCAAAGACCAATCCTTTACAAAAAAAAACACACAAACAAAAACACCTGGAGGAAAGAAAGTGAAATAAATCATTCCTGTTATCCACTTTGATACTTATTCTCTTTTTTTTCTTTTTTTTTTTCTCAGATGTGATGTTAGATCTCCAATCTTTCTGCAAATGAGCCCTGGCTCTCTGTAATGGCTTTCTGCTTCTCATGGGAAGTGTGAGTCGTACACTCAACCCAAAAGCTGCTGATTGAAGAGGAAAATGTAATACAGGTATAAAGCAGACTTGATGGGGGTCTTATGCAAGGGTTATGAATTTTAACCATTTTCATCTACACATTCGTATGTACATACATATCGAATTGGATATGAATGTGCTGGCTGGACTGTTTGCTGCTCCACTGAGACCAAAGGGTTTCTGCTGGGCTGTCGCTAATTCCAGATGAGAGGATTGCTATTATGCTAAATTAATAAGAATTAAGGAGGATTGAGTTGGTTAAGCAAGCACTTGATTAAGCTTTACACAGTCCAGCAGCTTCATGAATGAAGGTGATGCAGAAGACTGTGACTATACAGGACATTAGAACTTGAACAGAGAGATTTTTTTTAATGCATTGTGCAGTAATGTTTTGATTTTTATTCTTTATTTGATTCTATTTATTAAACAATTTATTCAAAAAGTTTAACTATTCATCCTGAGTAATTTGTGATAATGTTTTCAGTACGATACAGATTATCTTATGTTGCATGTTGTTTTTTCTTTCTTTTATGTATAAAAATCAAACATAACATGTGCACCCAGAGTTTCCAGGGATATGATGCCTCTGGTTTCACATTCCTCAAAAAAAAAAAAATGTGAAAGTTGCAGCTACCTGTGTCTCTCACGGTCCTTCTTGAGGGATAAAGTAACTGATGAGTGGAGTCTTGCGGCTGCTAATTTATCACTTATATGTAAATGTAATGATGTGATTGGAAGCAAGCAGACCTGAACCCTCAGGCAACGAGGTTTATACAACAGCCCTGTTTAGTTATTGTCCAACAAAGGAGGAATTCACTTAACACAACCTGCAGAGATTAGTGGGTAATTGTTGCCATAATCGATAAGTCACTGGAGCATGAAATAAAAAGTGCTGTTGTGTAAGGGAGGGTATCTGAAATTTGTTTGCAGTGCAGCTATAGATTGCATATGTTCATTTTATATCAGCGCACTAGCCATGTGAAGCTTGCATTTTGCATTGAAGCCTAATTTTGTCATGTGAATGTATAGTAAAGAGGGTCTATGTATATGTTTGTATGAGTGGGTGCAAACAGTAGGGCTGGGGCTGCTTGGATGGGCCTCATTGTTCCTGTGCGGCCTAGTGACAATGCTGGCGGGCAGATAGGGATGAAACCTGAGCAGGGTGACAGTGATAAATAGCCCTTTTAATAACAGCTGGCCCACTTGGCCAGCCACTCACAGCTTGTGTCCTCTGTGTATTTATTTCTATGTTTATTTATGCATCTATAGCAAGAAAGGAAATCACAACCGTAGGGCTCCAATATGTCTTTTTTGGGGGGATGGAGAGGAAAGGATCTGGTGATTTCACAGATTTGGATTTTTCGAGGGAGTTGTTTCTCAACCCAACCAAATAATTCATTTCTTCTCAGGTCTCCAGTGACTTTGTGTTTCTGCATCAAGGCCCTTTGCAGAGCTATGTTCTTGCATATCCAGTATGAGTATTACCTGTGCTCTTTCTTGTCTTTAGAATAGTTATGATCTATCTGTCTATCTGCCTGCCCGTCTGTCTGTCCTTTGGTCTGTCTGTCCATCTTTCTATCATCTATCCCACTCTCTGTCTGTCTGGGTATATGTTCATAGATTTGTCATTCTATCTATGTCTGTCCATCCATCTATCCATCGATCGATCGATCTATTTATCTTTCGGCCAGTCGGCCGGTCGGTCTGTCTGTCAGTCGGTCAGTCGTTCTGTCTGTCTGTCTATCCATCCATCTGTCTGTCCGTTCGTCTGTCTGTCTGTCTGTCTGTCTGTCTATCCATCCGTCTGGCCATTCGTCTGGCTGTCCATCCTTCCATTGTTCTATCTATCACATGCATTTATCAATATACCACATTAGTACTGTAGAAATTTTTTAGTCTTTTCCTTTAGAGTGTGGCCTGAAGAAGTTCTCTGTTGTATTTAAAGACATGCTGCTTGCTTTTATGTTGATTTTAACCAAGCCATTAGACTGAGGGCAATTTCTTTTGTCTACTGAAAGATAACCTGGGGCTTGCATGACCGAATAGTGAAAGTCACGGCAGTATATCAGAGGTGTCAGAGCGGGTTCCTTCGGGGCACTGTCTCCCCTGCTCTCATTCAAACCTATTCTTCCACCTTAATTGGCTCAATTAGTTAAGTATCCATGTACATTATCATCTATGTGTGGCAGCTTTGACTAGAGGTATACTAAAAGAGTCACCGACTACGCCACCCGGGGGCCTCTTTCCGGGAAAAATGCCCTTTGGTTAACTAAGGCTCAGAGGTTCGTTGATCAGAGTCAGATATCAGACATGGATGTGTAGAAAAATAGTACAAAGCTTTATTTTCTCTATAAAACCATATTAAATTTTATTCAATACAACACCAATAAACATAATCTAAACACAAAATAATACGGACGCTCACTTCAGAATGGGGCACTGGCTCGCTTTAGCAGAACGGATATAGCGATCATACGTGCCCACTCACTGCACACTCACTGCACACTCACTGCACCCCTCACGGTGACCACAGCATTCAGGCCAAAGAACCCACCACCACAATCAGGAAGAGACGCTTATTTCTCTGCCACTGGCTGCCCCATTTCTGAAGAGAGAGAAAAAAAAAGGAAAATAACACGAAACACACACACAATATTTAAAACATTAAACAAAGCAGCTGGCCGTTTAAGGCACAATTTTAAAAGAGTTCACCACAATCAGTTTGGCGCATCAGATTAAGGTGTCGCGTCCGGCCACCCTACAATATTGGGCGGACAGAAATGGGCAAAACAGCAAACACTGGTATAATGAGCACCTGCCCTCAGATTATCCACACAAGAAACATACTCATAAATAAGCGTGGTTACAGTGAATATGTCACACCAAATGAATATATGAATAACACATTCAGCAAACACAAATCAAAGGGAAAGGATATATAGCCCACAAACAGTGAACTCACAAAAAAAACACAAACTAAAGACAACAAAATGTAAAGGAGCTGGTGACAGTTAAGTGGCGGTTCTAGTACTTGGGCGCCACTGGAGGTTTATGGCTCAATTTATTTACTCACACACCGTCAATAATGTACCGTGCCAGCGGCCCACAGGCAGTCCACGGCCCAGCTGATGGAGCGCGCGCTGAACGTAAACAAAGGACGAGACGCGGGGTTAAGCAGCAGCGCGTCACACACGAGCTGAAACCAGTCAATGAAGCGCGCTCGCCAGTTCAATGAGCGAGACACACTCGGAACAGCCCCGCCTCACGTAATAATCAGTGTGATTATCACGGTGAAGAGTCTGACGGGAGTCAGAAAAAGTAGCAAACACAATGCAAACCGCAGAAGGGAAACATCCACCCGGCGTTTTAGATGAACCCAGAGGAAACCCACTGTAACGTCTTGCGCACGTTGGCCCGCACCTGGTAGTGAGATTCACACGGCACCCAACCAGCTTGGTATTAAGCACTCATTAAAATGGCGACATCACACGGAGTTCCTCCGTCCAACCTTTAACAGATAAAATCATGTAATCCCTGTGAGACAACCCCACAAACGAGCCATGCTAGTATAGTCGCTGACAACAGCTCTTACCCTACAGCATTCACGAGTCCCGCCGGAAACACGGTGTCTCACTCTGATGACGCAGAGAGAGAGAGAACGCATGCACATAGCGACACCCCTATATACACAGAGAACGTAATTAAAGGGCACTCCCCCTTCATATGGAGTAACCCCAACAGACAGTAAACAGCACTGCTACAGTCTATCCCCCCCTTTGTCATCGTCGTCCCGACGGTGAAACATCTAAAGGATATTACCCCACAAGATCCTAATTCCAAGGCCTAAACAAGACAGCGACGGTATTAACACCACACACCGGAGGGTCCGGAATTCCCACCCCTCCGGGCCCTACCGTTCGCGGTAAGTGATGGACATTGGAATGTTGCCCCGCCCCTACTCGTCTTGTACGGCGTGGAGCCATCACAGAAAGATCAGATGGTCCTGTGGAAAAGGGCCTTAGCACAGGCACTGGACCTATGCTGGCCTCCGCTATAGGCACTACCTCTAAATCAGTCGGATGAGAAGCGGTGTCAAGTTCTTCTGCTGGAAGCATACTTACGGTGGTCCTTTCACAAACCATCGAAGGTGCCCTAGATGCAACATAGGCCATATCTCCATCTTCCAGTTCTACTTGGGCCTCCAAGGACACCGATGACTCAACTGGGCTCTCGGGAAGATCGACCAATGGGGTCTCGCTCTGGACTCGAGGTTTCAATGCGGAACGATGGACATTTCGAACCAGACTCAGATCGCTTACCGGGGCCACTGTATACACCGAACCGCCAGCCTGAGGGGCTCTGACTACCTGGTACACAGTGGAACTCCACAGATCATGGATCTTGTGGCGACCCCTGACCCCATAATCCCGCAGGTAGACCAACTGGCCCTCGCTCAATAGTAGTTCCTTCACCCGTTGATCATGTCCTGCCTTACGGCGGCCTGCCACAACCTGCAGCCGTTCTCGAGCCCCCTCCATGGCAACATTTAGCCGTGCCTGGTGCTCCTCCATCCACCTGTGTACTCGGCCTGCCACCGGTTCTTGTATCTGGCCGAGCAAGAAATCAATAGGCAGCCTTGGTTCTTGCCCAAACATTAAAAAATGAGGGGATTCACCAGTGGCCTGGTGGGGAGTGGTATTATAACAAAACAACACTTGCGCCAGGCATGATGCCCAGTCCCTTTTCCTCCCGGTAGGCAAGGTTCGCAGCAGATTGTGCAGGGTCCGATTAAACCTCTCACACTGGCCGTTACCGGCTGGATGGTAGGGACTAGTGCGAGACCGACCCACGTTGTAGAGGCTGCACAACTGCTGGATCAAGTGGGACTCAAAATTGCGGCCCTGGTCGGAATGAATCCGGCCAGGGACCCCAAACTTAAAAAACCACTCCTCCACCAGGACCCGGGCCACAGTCGTGGCCTGCTGATCCCAAGTAGGAATCGCCACGGTAAATTTGCTGAAAACGTCGGTCATTATTAATACATTCTCCTGCCCGGCTTGAGATGGCTCCAACATTGTAAAATCAATGGCAACTATTTCATTTGGGCGGGAGGCCAATAAGTGACCCATGTAGCTTCGGGCGACTGGTGCCACATCTTTGGCTTGCTGACACCGTTCGCACCGCTGAATCCAGCGGGCTACATCAGTGGACATACCCGGCCAGTAGCACCGCTGCCGTGCCAGTTCAAGGGTGCGCTCAACGCCCTGATGTCCATGATGCTGGTGTAATGACATTAGAACCTCTGACTGCAAAGTCTCGGGAACTACTAACTGAAGCACCACTTCCCCTCCATCAGGGCGAAAAGCCTTACGATACAATAGGCCCTCATGCTGTACTAACCGATCCCATTGGCGAAGGAGCAAGGTCAAAGGCTTAGGGAAAGATCTCCGCTCTTGTGGCCCTGGGCATTGCCCTTGCTTCCAGAACCTTAAGGCTTCCCCTATAACAGGGTCTGTCTCCTGTAAGGCCATAAGGTCAAGTGCTGAACGACTCGGCAAAACCTGAATTGCACTCAGCGTGGTAGCCTGCACTGGTTCCAAACTCACGGCTCGCCTCAACAGCTCCGGCACAACCGACCCCAATGAATCACCACTGCCAATCATCTGACCCGCCGAAGGCAGCCGGGACAGTGCATCAGCATTCTGGTTTGTTCTGCCGGCCCGGTACTGAATTTCAAAGTCAAATGCGGCCAATTCAGCTGCCCACCTCTGCTCCGTAGCACCCAGCTTAGCTGTAGCCAAATGACTCAACGGGTTATTATCGGTACGAACAACGCACTTATGCCCTAACAGGTATTCTCTGTATTTTTCGGCCATGGCCCACTTAAGGGCCAGAAACTCAAGCCTCATGGAGCTATATGTGGCGGTGTTTCGCTCAGCCGGCCGAAGGCCACGGCTAGCATAGGCAACTGGTCTAACCCTCCCATTGACCTCCTGCGACAACACCGCTCCGAGCCCTGCATAGCTGGCGTCAACTTCCAGTATGAATGGCTGCGTAAAATCCGCATACGCCAAGACTGGTGCTGTCGTAAGTTTGCGTTTCAAGGTCTGAAATGCCTCCTCGCACTGTGAAGACCACGCGACTGCCAAGTCCTGACTATGCTTACCTGACTTACCTCGAGTTAATTCGGCCACGATTTTGTGTAATGGGGCCGCTAATTTAGCGAACCCCTCTACAAAACGCCTATAGTAGCCGACAAAACCCAGGAAAGTTCGCAACTCTGAAACTGTGCTAGGACAAGGCCACTGAGCTACGGCCTCAACCTTACTTGGGTCTGTCGCCACTCCCTGGGCCGAAATTACATGCCCCAAATATCTTACCTTCTCACGGAAAAACGCGCATTTCTCAAGCTTTACTTTAAGGCCTTCGGCTCTTAAGCGATCCAGCACCATCCTTAGTCTTTGCAGATGTTGTTGCACAGACGAAGAAAACACGATGATATCGTCAAGGTATAACATGACAGATTGATGCCGCTGGTCGCCAAAGAGCCGCTCCATTAAGCGTTGGAACGTGCTGGGTGCGTTGCACAACCCAAAGGGCATCCGATTCCATTCGAATAGCCCAAAGGGCGTGCAAAAGGCGGTCTTTGGACGATCGGATTCAGAGACAGGGACCTGGTTATACCCACTGGCCAGATCTAAAGTGGAAAACCAGTGGGCCCCTGCCAATGAATCCAGGGTTTCCTCAATACGAGGCAACGGAAACGCATCCTTACGCGTTTTGGAATTGAGCTGACGGTAGTCTACGCACATGCGCAGGCTACCGTCCTTCTTCCTCACCAAAACAACTGGAGAGGCATATGGGCTGCAACTCTCCCGAATTACCTGGGAATTGAGCAACTGGCTAATGTGGGTCTTTACCACCTCGTATTCTGAAGGCGGGATACGTCTATAACGCTGTCGGACCGGAACATCATCAGTCAAGGGGATTTCGTGGGAGAGAAGATTAGTACAACCCAAGTCCCCTTCATGTATTGAGAACACGTTTTGGTACTCATGAAGGAGAACCCTAACCTGCTCCTGTTCCTCGACCGATAACCCCCCCAAATCAACCGAATCTAATGATTCTAATATTACGGAGGCGTCGCAAGAAGCCACCCGAGCCGTCACCGATGAGACCTCTGTCAGACCACTGGGTAGACCCACCAAATGTACCTCCCCTAACTTTCCTATAACGGTAGTAGGATAAAGCACTACATCGATGGTGCCGACATTAACAACGGGGACCAAGACAGTGCCACCATTTACCTGCACTAGAGAGGGTGAGGCCAACAATCCCGCAGGCAAACCGGTCTCTAAAGGCTCGAACAGCACGGCTTTGCCCGCAAGGGAGGGTGAACATGTTGCAGTCACAAACTTCAAAGTGCCGCCTGGAATGCGACACACACTACGCCCTCTCACCTTAGCGTTACTACTGCGATCGGAAGCTCGAGTAACTTGTTGACAATCCTGAAAGGCCCGCGTAATTTTTGAATCCTGAGCCACAAACGGTAACTCAAATAAAGTGGATCCATGCCGGCCGAAAAGCTCCCGGTAGCAGCGACCGAGCACATTCATTCCCAAAATGCCCGGAGTGTCAGTGCCACCACCGGGGGGATCCCGAACCACCAGCACACCACAATCAGGGACTGCACTACCGCACAATTCGATGTCTAATTCGAGGTACCCGATATATGGAATTTCAAGCCCGTTAGCTGCACGGAGCTGCAGCCAGTGACACGACCGCAAGCGATCCTGGCCCCATGGCTCAAACCTCAACCGGAAACAAGTTTCCGTGATGGTTGACACCATGGAACCAGTATCTATCAAACAGGATACCTGAACACCCCCCATATTAACAATAAGGTATGGACAAGAGGAAACTAAGTGGGATGTCGACTCGTTGCCATTAAAAACATTAGAGCCACGTGCGCTACCTACCGAACTATGGCTCTGAAGCCCGGTAGGAACTAGTTTTCCGAAGAGTTAGGGCCGGGCAATGGCCCTGGTTGACTGGACAAAGGAGCAACCAGCGGGCGCAACGGGGGGCGAGGGGGGAAAACGTTCCCTGTCGCACTCTCGTGCAAAATGACCTGGTTGTTGACACCTTCTACAGATCAATTGGGTTGAATTTGACGCACGACCACGCGAAAAGGAATTTTGGTTACGGGTCATAGTTTGGGTGAGGAGATTTATCTGCTGTTGCTGCTGACGCAGCATATCTCGCAGCTCACCTAGTTCGGACGAATAACCTCCCCGAACCGGATTAGGACCTCCCCGAACCGGACCTCCTTGAACCTCAAACTGAAACCCACCTAGTAAGGGGACCGACTGAGTTCGACCCCTGGCACCACCTGGCATTCCCTCCCTTTCCCAACGGATTGCTTCCCCCCGAACCTCTAACAACGTTACAGTGGGCTGCCGTCTAATCAATTGTTTCAGTTCTCGACGAAGTGCATTATCAGACACACACTCGACAAATTGATCTCTCACAACAATATCGGCGTTAGAAATAGCGTTTGGCGACTGGCTTTTCACTTTCTCAAAAAGACTCAACAAAGCCAGGGAGAACTCTAACAACGTTTCTCCCTCATGCTGCCGCCGTGAAAAGAATGTTTCTTGCAGTGTGATGTATGACTCTGCACAACCGTATACTTCACGCAACGCAGAAATAATTTTCTCTGGATCGCCTCTATCAGTACTTGACCGATATTTAATTTCGTCTCGGGCTTCCCCTTCAAGATGATCGTACAGGAAAAAGGCCTGCTCAACGGATGTCATGTTACGAATGCGCATGCACGCTCTGGCTTCCTCAACCCACTCGTCAATACAAATACCAGACCTGCCATTAAAATTTGCACAGCGTCTGTCTCTCGGAATGAACACAAATCGTTCAACCATGCCAGCACCCGCATCAGCTGACCGAGGTGTAGAAGGCCGCGCCGTGCTAGTAGAAGCTGCACCAGGATCGGGCTGCTCAGCAGTCGCCCTCTCCTGCTGCAGTCTCTCATTATCTGCCCTTAATTGGGCTACTAAATCCCTCATCTCTTGCAATTAGTTTTCCATGTGTGCTGAAAAGGATACTCACCCAATCGAAACCTCACTGCACTGTCACCAACGTTCTGTAAAATAACAAAAACAAACAAAAACACACTTCCAAGTCTGAATCTGAACAACTGAATCAACCCTGCCGACTATACGCCAAATGTGGCAGCTTTGACTAGAGGTATACTAAAAGAGTCACCGACTACGCCACCCGGGGGCCTCTTTCCGGGAAAAATGCCCTTTGGTTAACTAAGGCTCAGAGGTTCGTTGATCAGAGTCAGATATCAGACATGGATGTGTAGAAAAATAGTACAAAGCTTTATTTTCTCTATAAAACCATATTAAATTTTATTCAATACAACACCAATAAACATAATCTAAACACAAAATAATACGGACGCTCACTTCAGAATGGGGCACTGGCTCGCTTTAGCAGAACGGATATAGCGATCATACGTGCCCACTCACTGCACACTCACTGCACACTCACTGCACCCCTCACGGTGACCACAGCATTCAGGCCAAAGAACCCACCACCACAATCAGGAAGAGACGCTTATTTCTCTGCCACTGGCTGCCCCATTTCTGAAGAGAGAGAAAAAAAAAGGAAAATAACACGAAACACACACACAATATTTAAAACATTAAACAAAGCAGCTGGCCGTTTAAGGCACAATTTTAAAAGAGTTCACCACAATCAGTTTGGCGCATCAGATTAAGGTGTCGCGTCCGGCCACCCTACAATATTGGGCGGACAGAAATGGGCAAAACAGCAAACACTGGTATAATGAGCACCTGCCCTCAGATTATCCACACAAGAAACATACTCATAAATAAGCGTGGTTACAGTGAATATGTCACACCAAATGAATATATGAATAACACATTCAGCAAACACAAATCAAAGGGAAAGGATATATAGCCCACAAACAGTGAACTCACAAAAAAAACACAAACTAAAGACAACAAAATGTAAAGGAGCTGGTGACAGTTAAGTGGCGGTTCTAGTACTTGGGCGCCACTGGAGGTTTATGGCTCAATTTATTTACTCACACACCGTCAATAATGTACCGTGCCAGCGGCCCACAGGCAGTCCACGGCCCAGCTGATGGAGCGCGCGCTGAACGTAAACAAAGGACGAGACGCGGGGTTAAGCAGCAGCGCGTCACACACGAGCTGAAACCAGTCAATGAAGCGCGCTCGCCAGTTCAATGAGCGAGACACACTCGGAACAGCCCCGCCTCACGTAATAATCAGTGTGATTATCACGGTGAAGAGTCTGACGGGAGTCAGAAAAAGTAGCAAACACAATGCAAACCGCAGAAGGGAAACATCCACCCGGCGTTTTAGATGAACCCAGAGGAAACCCACTGTAACGTCTTGCGCACGTTGGCCCGCACCTGGTAGTGAGATTCACACGGCACCCAACCAGCTTGGTATTAAGCACTCATTAAAATGGCGACATCACACGGAGTTCCTCCGTCCAACCTTTAACAGATAAAATCATGTAATCCCTGTGAGACAACCCCACAAACGAGCCATGCTAGTATAGTCGCTGACAACAGCTCTTACCCTACAGCATTCACGAGTCCCGCCGGAAACACGGTGTCTCACTCTGATGACGCAGAGAGAGAGAGAACGCATGCACATAGCGACACCCCTATATACACAGAGAACGTAATTAAAGGGCACTCCCCCTTCATATGGAGTAACCCCAACAGACAGTAAACAGCACTGCTACATATGCATGTTTCATGATCCGTTTTAACTCCATGGCAGCATAGAACAGGGCAACTTTCGGCTATGATTTAGCATTTGGTGAAATGGTAATGTCAGAGCTAGTAAATGATTGGGATAATTAAGTAATTATAGGCAGATGTTGGAACAAATGCCAAAACAGGCTTTGCCCTGCAGAAACTTTCTCTGTACTGATTTTGACACCCCTGTTGTGTGGGGATATCCCAGAGGTACCTGTAAAATAGTTACAGTTTCACCCTTGTGATTATTCGGTTGGAGTCTTTGATATTGAACAAAAATGGTCTTTTATGTTATTGTGTGGAGAGGAAATGGGCTGTAAAGAGAGCACGATCAGAATACCAAATCACAGAACCTAATAGCCACGGCCAGCGAACCACAGCTCTGGCCTGGAGTTAAGGCAGAAACACATACAAACACACACTTTGTTTTTTCCACAAATTTTACTCTAGGTGGATTTCTGATAAAGCCAATATGTACTAGTTTAGTAGTATCACATCAAAAAAACAGATCAAGACTATTGGTGGTAAGTCAACAGTGTGCCGTGACTTCACATCAGGTGTATGGAGAGCCCTTGAATGCTTTTGACAGCTGTCATAATTGGAGTTTGGCTGGCAGGCATTGCAAAGTGTAGATCGATAAGCAGCAAATTTTCCATTAAAGAAAGATTAAGTGAACATTGCTGTAAATAGCCAGGAGCGACTCCATCACTGATAGACTTAAATTGGTCAACATTTTAAACGCTGGAGTGACACGTTATGTACCAGTGTTGGGGAGTAAACAATAAAAGTAGCAAATTATTTTCATAGTACATCGCTGTTTTTAATGTTGGAGCGGAACAAATAATCAAACACCCCTAAATGGTCCTTTTTCTCTTTCTGTGTAATGATGGACAATCTAATTCATTCTACTAATTCGGTTCATTCAGATGCTTCATTTAAATGAACTAATTAAAAGTTATTCAGTGTTTCAAGCCCATGTACTTACTACTGTTTTCAACTTGTTTATGTAAACTCGGTTTTGTGTGTGTGTGTGTGTTCTGCATAACTTTACCTGTTATTAATATGCTAATTGAGAATGTATCTTTAATTTATACAATTTGACTCTAAATTTTAAATTATGTCATTGGATAGTAAAAAACGCTTATATATTAATCAGTTTGTCGGTAGTTTTCTCTCATACTTAGCATTGAAAATTCTGGATTGTTTAGAACAGTGGTTCTCAACCTTTTTGCCTCGAATGCCCCTCGTTGTCCAACACAATATTAGTTCCCCCCCCCCCCCCCCACACACACACACATACCACCACCATATTGGCTACAAATTTTCTAGAAATTCTGCTGTAATTATGGCAATGTTACATGGTTTCCTTTTTTTCTATTATTATTATTAACAATGTGGTACTGATGATGTATTAAATAAAACATGGATTTTTGTTATAGTACACATTTACCTGTTTAATGAAGGAAAATGTATCTCTAATTCATAAGAATTTGTCTCTAAATTGTACATTCTATTATTGTATAGTATGTATACAAAGCCCCTTAAACAAGTCCAATGTAGTCTCAGCCTCAGACATCACATCCAAATACCGTGTAACACAAATTTCCTCAGCAAGCGTAGTGTTAATGTAACCCCCACCCAAATACCACCTGGAATATCTCTTGATCCACCCATTATCTCATATCTGAAGCTGGGCCTGCTCAGCACTGCTAGGTAGAGCAACACTGTCTCTTTCAGATCAATCCCTGCTTTGTGTTTATGTTTTAGATATGTATAGCTATAAATGAAACTATGTGTGTATCTAGATGTGTATTAATGTGCATTTATGTTTACCGTGAACCACCTAGGGATAACCATAATGAGACAGTGTAGTTTCATCTGGCTAGCAGTCCGAAATGCCAGAGTGCTCATCATAAACACATCATTATACATAGATCTACAGGCCACCAAGGAGCACAAATCTACAGTTAATTGGCAGAGAACTGTGAGGGATGATTAAGAAATAAAATAAAAAAAACGCTGGGAGCCGGAAAAAAAAGACACAAGCAAAAATCAACAGTGGCTGCAGGACAATCAATCAAAGCTGTCAGCGCCTTTACCGCACTGTGTACTTTATTGGAATTGTTCTTAGGAAATGGGTACACTCTGTAATGTGTAGCTAAGATCACTTTGTAACACCTCACAGCAGTTGACATTGAAACCAATCTTGGGCTGTGTCCTTTGATCTGTGACTCTGCCCTTTGTTGTCGTTGCTGAATATGAACATGAGTAGGTGAAAAAACCTTGGCCGGTGGTCAAATGTTTTTAGTTAACACTAGCAATCTCTCCCTACACAGTGGAAATTATCCACACAAATTAAGTATTAGCAAGACGTGACAAGGTGTCATGTGATTGGCAGTTATGATTGAGGTCAAATGCATTACTGTTTTATGCAGGAAAATTCAGTATTGTGAGACGGGGCTCAAATGCAGCATTGACAGCAGTTGATTAGGCTATTGGAATACATTTCTGAATGCATCAGTCATGTGTAAGCTGACTAGATGATTATCATGATGGTGTATTGCTTAAGCACAGGTCAGATGTGTGTGTGTGTGTGTGTGTGTGTGTGTGTGTGTGTGTGTGTGTGTGTGTGTGTGTGTGTGTGTGTGTGTGTGTGTGTGTGCTGCTGAAGTGTTTAAATACGAGTCAGACCTGTGTGGTGTGTAAAACGGCCCTCTCTAACTTGGTCGCTCTCTCTCTCTCTCTCTCTCTCTCTCTCTCTCTCACACACACACACACACACAGGCTCTTACAGACCTCTAAATCATGTTTCCTAATTCCCTGAGCCACATCTCAATCATTTTCCCTGCTAATTTGAGAGTCACCCTCATTTCTTTTTAAACGATTCATTTTCAGCACATTTGTACAGTAAATGGCTCCAATGTGTTCTACAATTTAGTCAATTACTGTTTCAGCCACTGAGGCTCCAGGGAGGCCGAGCACACATGGCCTGAAGGTACCATCTCCATAATTGTTTCAGGAAAGTTGGGAATGGATCGGTAATGCTGTGTTCTACTTATTGAAATGTCAATTGGAGCCAGGACTTCACACTTACCATTCTCTATTTATACATTTCTGTGTTCCATTAAAAATGTATAGATCTCCTTTCCTCTTTATGTTTCTGACCTGAAGCAAGGAGAGTGCAACAGATGTTTGGCTTGTGTTGTTCACACTTGCTTTCCGGTTGGTGATTTAAACCTGCTTTTTTCATTCTGTACTCATACTGAAGGGAAAGGAATGTTCTTTTGTATGGTTAAATGTCCATTATTAACATTATATGATGTCTTTTTCTGTTGTTGGAATTTTCATCTGCAGAAATTGCTTTGTTGTGCTTCATTGGAAGTGAAGTCCTTCACTCGAGTGTTCAGACAGTACTTGGCTTTTTGATATAGGCTCTGCATATACTTGTAACACTTTACAATAAGGTTCCATTTGTTCACGTTTAGTTAATGCAACAGGTATCGTTTACTATTAATGAACAGCAATCTTTCTCAGCATTTATTATAGAAGGAATAGATCAGTTTGTTTCTTCAACAGAACAATTATGGAGAAATTGAACATTATATCACTTGCTCACCAATGGATCCTCTGCAGTGAATGGGTGCCGTCAGAATGAGAGTCTGATAAAAACATTACAAGAATCCAGAAGTAAATCACACAACTCCAGACAAACAATGAATGTCTTGAGAAGCGAAAAGCTGCTTGTTTGTAAGAAACAAATCCATCATTAAGGCGTTTAACTGTAAACTGTGACACCTAACCAAAATACGAGTCCGTAATAACACTTCCTCCAGTAGAAAATGTTCATCCCCTGTTGTCCTCTCACATCAAATTCCAATGGCATATTTGTTTAGAGCTGTTTTAGACAGTTTTTCTATGTAAACAGTGCTTGATTTGTGCATATTTTATTTTAGCAAGAAGCAGTGGTTTGAAGTTAAAATGTCTAAATGATTATAAATATATATATATCTTTTTAATTGCATACAGCCTTTTACTTTACAAGGTTATTGTGATGTTTTTATCAGCTGTTTGGACTCTTCATTTGATTTTAATGGTGGCAACCATTCACTGTAGAGGATCTATTGCAAGTGATTAAATAAATCATCTACATCTTTGATGACCTGTGGATAAATGTTTTTTTCTTTTTCTTTTTTTTTGGGGGGGGGGGGGGGTTTAACTATTTTGTTTAATGTTAATTTGTAAATAAATTATCATAATCACTTTTCATAATAACACAATGTTATTAATAAAATCCATATATATATATATATACATACTGTATGTATATACTGTATATATATATATATATATATATATAAAAGGTAACATTAACCAAAATTAATAAATGCTGTAACAGTGTAACAGTATTGTTCAATGTTTGATGCATGTTACATGTTACCCAAGTGTTTTAGGTTTATAATAATTTTTTAATAACAGTCCTTATAGATGATATGTTATTATGTTATTTTCTGCTCCACTCTTCCTATTTCGTATTTTCCATCAATGCATAATTATGCATTCATATTACAACTCTTTCATTCTCCCTACATGTAATTTTTCAAAGGGCCATAAAATTTGCAGAACTTCTCCTGAGGTCCTCTTTAATTACAAATTAATTAAACCAGAATCAATTATAAAATTATATCCCCTTAAATGAGGTCTTAATGGGTGTTAATGAGAGGGAGGATGTGTAACTGGACCAAACAATGTGACCTGCAGACCCCAATTAACAAGCTAATTTTTTACTATTTATCTTCTGTTTGGAAAAACATCATTAAATTTAGATTTCGTAATAGCAGCTCAGAGATCTACTTGCTCAGTGTTGCTTTGGAGGTCAACCTACTCTTGGCTGTGAGGTCTTATTGAAATTGATCAAGCAAGCCTGCAATAAGCAACATGTTCTGATCTGATCAGAATTTTTTTTTCATATATGTGCATAGCGCAGAAGCCCCTGTATCAAATTACCCTTTTGTTTACACTTTCAAGAGGTTGCCCTTAATCTAAAATGCAACGTCTTTTGTTCATTCTCTCTTAATGCTGGCCTATTAAACAAGCCTGTTTATTAGATGCTAAGGCTGGTGTTGCATTAAGCAGTCAGTCTATCAGTATGTATTAAGTTGTCACTGTGAGGTGATGGAGGGGGGACGCAATGAGCCTGAGCCGGTCCAGTCTACTGAGATGGGCCCAGGCCTATTAACTCCTATTGACAGTGACACACATGTGGCCTCCTCAATGAGTGGTTCCTTATTGATTTTTTTCTCCAGTGCTTTTCACTTCCCCTTTCATGCTGCTGAGAGGGAGATCTTTATCTTGACTGATTGGTGATGTGAATTGTCTCACACATACACATGAGCACGGCCCGTGTACGTGTTTGCATATAGGTCTATTTATATATAATTTCTGTTTTTATTAATACAGTAAGGCCTATTTTATTATATTGTTGTTGAGCCCATGCATCAGATAAATTACATAAAGCACTGCATAAGGCTTGTTATTGTTCTCCCGATTCATAATCTGTCCTGGCTCTGTTGCCAAAATAAGCTCTGACAGCAGATATCGACTTAATATCAGGCCAGGCCACTGAGAGAGAAAAAAAAAAAAAAAGGTTATCCTCTGGTAAAATCAGCTATCGATGGGAAAGCAAATAGCTTCCACCTCACACCTTAAAGAGATTTATTGATATGTTATTTGATACATAGTTACTCAGTGTCTGACAAACATAAGGGAGCAACGGGAGCACGGTGGCATATTGTGTTTGTTATTGGCAGTCTGTGGTCATGTAATATGTCACACCCTCTTATTTTTCACTTAAATTTTTTCACTTTCCTACTGTGTAGGAGTAATTTTTGCTTGCATCTGGCTTTGTTGTTCTGCTGGAGTATGTGGTCTGCAAGAGCTAGATGAAATTGCTTTTTGGTATTTTCAACTCCACAAAGGCTATGGTTCTGTCTAAAAGTTAATCATAGCAAAAAGGCTTATAATTATATTTCTTTCCTTCCCTTAGTGCTTGAGCAGTTTCTATACTGTGACCTTCATGTCTGCATCCAGCATCTGGAACAGATAAAGAATTAGCCATTTTTATAGTTTATAGTAATATTTCTTAATGCTATATGGTTTTTAAATATGCAGTATATTTACAGTTTTTTTATGATAGTCCATATATATCGTCATTGCATACACACTAGCAAATTACATATATGCACATAAAAAAATTTAAAAATTAAAAAACATGAAAATGGCCACAGCAATTAATAATTTATATTTGAAAGGAATCTTAATAGTTTTACCAGTTTTTTAAGCAAAAAAATGCTTTAATAATTGCAAAATATTTGATTTAAATTTTGATTTATTAATTAAATGTATACTTTTTTATTTGTATATTTCAATAATTGTATAATTATTCTATTTATGTCTGCTTGCATTATACATATCTTTTCCAACTTTGCAACTTCTGAGAGCTGGATACAGACTGAAAGTGAAATGCCTATCATATTCTCTTTATGATTTCAAAGCATGAGTGCATTTTTAATATTGATTTTGAGCTTGAGGGATGAGCACAGATTAGTTTGGTCAGATCATCCTTCTCTATTATCAAAATGCTACAGTGTCGCCACCCTAATAACTTTATGTATCATGTATGGCCCCGTCATCTGAATCTTGGCAATCTCAAGCGCTTTATTAAAATTATTGATTACCATCCTTACCATGAACAATATCAGAGCAATCTTAAGACATGACAGACCGGTTGTCTATTAATGAAAAATTAACCTTGAGGGATTTTTGCTTGCTTAATGTCGTAGACCTGCAACAATAGTTCAGTATTGCACTGTGGTCTTTTTATGACGGTATAATTGGAGATGAGCAGAAGCACCTGACTAGCCTGCGTTCAGGGAAAGTCAATACTGCAAGCCAAACAACTTCTCACTCAATTGAACTCTACAGAAAATCCATACAGCACAGCTCTATCCCTTTATGGCAGTGAGAAATAACCCTGTCTCATTTAAAGCTGCAGTGCTTTCCAAATAAATAGTGATTCATACAATTTATATATATATATATATATATATATATATATATATATATATATATATATATATATATATATATATATATATATATATACACGTATATATATATGAAAACATACAATGTAATTTTAGATCAAAAAATTTGTATTAAAATGTGATGTAAAATACAAAGAGCTCTGAGGGCAGTGCTTGCATGCAGTTATTTGTATCAGAATAGGGCATCTGGGATATGGTCCTATATATATATATTCCCTTTTTGGAAAATAATTCAACCCACTGGTCTATGGGGCTTTAAACCTGCATTTTTCCTGGCCATGTCATTACAAGGCCATAACAAGCGTTTTTCTTTTTCTTTTATTTTGACACACGATATTTTCACACCACCTGCTCGAGACAAAGATATTTTGAAGCCTGACACTTCTGTTGTTTGTGATGTGGCTGTTTAATCACTTTATTACTCTGTAATTAAAGCTTAAGAGAAACTGTGAAAAGGTAAAAGGAAAGAAGCATTTAGACTTAGCCAACATTATGGCCTTTTTGTTATTGAAACTGCGGATGTTCCTCCGTGCTTATTGTCTTTGGAGTGCTCTGTAAAAGTACCTCATGCTGAATACTTTATACAAGCAAAGCTTAACCGTATATTTAGGGCCATGCTCTGACCTGAGAGTGGTGGCCAGTTTGATACCCAAAGCCGAATGGTATCATACCCTGATGGTGAGCTGATCTGCCTCGCTCTCTATTTCTCTGAGCCATTCAGAGTGCAGTAAAGGGTCTTTTAGAGTGGACCATGAATAGTGCATGGCCAAGCTTTCATTACAGGCAAGGCTAGATTGTAAATAAGATACAGGAAGACCAGGATAGTGGAGCGCATTTGCAGGGGTCAGGCGAGCCTGGGTAGGTAGGAGCTGTCAGTCAAATCTGCATTGCACACATCCATTCATTCGCCAAGGTTACCAGGTAAACACAGCGGCATGGGGCATTTTCTTCGGATTTCATAAGAAGAAAGTGGGATGAAAATTTTTTTTGTTTTTTTTAAATTGCATTAGGGTCCTTTGACTCCTATACATTCCCTTGAATAACACAGTCGATACAGAAAGTAAAGTGCTTTCACATGCCATATGATGGTGAAAAAATTGTGAAAATCCACAAAAGAGTATACCAGCAACAGGAGTGCTAAAATAACCGAGAAAGAGTGTCAGCAGGCCATCATGGAAACACAGAAGTTTTTAACGGCGTAGGTGCTCAAAGGCTGTATTGGTTTGGCTCAGAAAAAAACATCTTGTGCTGACAGAAGTCTAATTACCTTAGTGCTAGCATACATGGAATAGGGTAATCACTATAAAATGTCAGACAACATAAGGCTCCTTACGCTTCAAAATTAATATCTCTCTCCTCATTTAATTAAGAAATGAAAGTGTTGCTTAACAGGTATTGATTGTGGCTCATAGGAAATGTAACCCATCAGTGCTAAAAGGCCCTTGACTAGAAGTTCAAAAGACAATGCAGTGAGTCCAGCGGAGGTGGAGGTAAACCTAACCTCATACTGACAGCTTTCATCACTGAGAGTCTCCCTGCCATCTGCTCAATAGATTAAGGTGAATCTGATGGGGATCTTGTGCATAACCACTTTAAAGTTATAGTTCATCCAAAAATTAAACCTCTTTTATTGTTTACACTCATGGTGTTTTAAACCTATAGGAGTTTCTTTCATATGTGGTGAAATTCTGAAGATTATCCTGCATTTTTTTCATGCATTGAAAGTGAGTTGGGGGGGGGGATCATAAGTATCAAGTTTGCTATCTGTCTTGGAGTCTTCTAAAGCCATATGAAAGTTTTATGTGAGAAACAAACAGAAATTTAAGTTATCCTACATTACAGTCAAATTTGGACGTTTTTGATTATTAATGTATTCCAAATGTTAGAATAATAAAGTGATCAAATCCCAAAATGGCACAAATGTTTGTGCATTATATAGGTAGTCACTAAAAAGTTCCATTTGTGAATAAATCCTTCAAATGAATCAATCATTTGTGAATTAATCCTAAAACTGATCTTTTCAGGAAATCCTTTCACAAAACCAGTCTGAGTTCATCTCACTCAATGCAATCAGAGCGGTCACTAGCTCGCTGATGGGGATGATTTTTTCATAATTAGACAGCCACAGTTCTCATTTACTTTCATTTTATGGAAAGAGTCGACGATGTTATTTAAATGTTGACAGAATTGTTGAATTATTCTTTTAAGAATTCTGGAGATATGCCATCTTTGAATACAGCGGGAGAGTTGGGAATGTGTCAATAATGATGTCAATAATAATGATGTGTCATTAAGTTTTTTTTGTTTTGTTTTGTTTTTTAAAGAGGAATATAGTTTCAGTGAGACCTGATGTCCTGTCTGGTGTGTTCCGCTCTCCAGTGATTGTTAAATGTTAAATGATCATCGTCGATTTTGTAAGTGTCTGTGTAGTGTTTCTCCCCTTTGTATGTCACTCTTTGTACTCTATCAGACATTTGATCTGAAAGTCTCAATGAGCCAGCATTATAATTTAATCAACAGCTCCTCTCTTTTAATCTGTGTGTAACTCAATGCACTCTTGGTTCTTGTAACAGTATACTGAGTGAGGCCATTGTGCTGACAAACTGATGGGCCCATGTTGCCCTCTGAATAGACCAGAGAGGCTTGCCCATAGACTCAAGCTGGCCCACATAACACCTGACAAGTGCTTATCTGAACATCTCTGAACCGTGATGCTTACTTACTGCTGGAGCACATTTATTTACTGCATTATTTACTGCTTCTCTCACTCACATTTGTTCCCTTAAGCTGTGTCTGGCCACAATATTTCTGTGCAACATTTTGTCATATATTACAAGTCAAAAGTTTGGACACCCACAATTTTGATGACCGTTTTCCCCCAAACATTAAAATAATAGTAAAGTGATCAAATCGCAAAATAACACAAAAGTGTGTGCATTATGTAGTCTCCACAAATGTTAGTCAAAACTTGTTAATGTTTAACTTTTTATCACTGATTTCAGTGTTATTTTAGTATTAATTATATAATTTGAAAGAATTTGTTAATATTTGGAAACTTAATAAAATGAATATTATTTTAATTTTAGTAATCTTGTTATATGCTACTGTCATTTTAAAAAGTTTTGGGTTTTAGATATTTATAATTTATTTTTATGTTTATACTGATTTTTTTGTAAAGTTTTATTTCAATTACTGAAAATTATTTGTAGAATTCTATTTATAGTTAACATTAACAATTAGACATTAACAATGACAACACTATTTGCCTTCTTTGTAAACAGTATTTCAAAGTATGCCAGATACTTGCATCTTTTTGTTCTTCATTGTCTAGTCCATTTACTCACTATTTATTAAAAAAAATAAGATTTTGTCATTTTAGATATGTAAAGAATTGATATGTGCATATTTTATTTTATTATATTTTATTTTAAGCATTTAGTGTTTGGTTCAAATATATATATATATATATATATATATATATATATATATATATACACACAAAAAATTCAAATCTATAAAAAAAAATTCAAGTCAAGTGTGTTAACTGTTAATGTTAACTGTTAATTATACAGCAATATATTCTTGGATGTATTTTATTAATTGAAGTACATTTTTACAACCACAGACAACTGCTGCAGTTGCACACATATGGTTATGCAGAAAGCATCAGCTGGACAGTATGAGAGCAGCTTATAGGAGCAGAGTCAGCTCTGTGGGGTCGCAGTGGCCAGTGATGGTCATCGTGCCCCAGGGATTTGTGGTCCACTGTGGAAGAGAGATCCAGCAGAAGGTGGGTGATGAATGACTGTGTTCAGTGGGGGGATTGTAATTGTCCTTCTCTAATTGTTAGGTGAGCACAAAAGGCACATTTTGTAATTGAACTGTTTAACTGTTGGTATTGAGCTAAGAGAGAGCTATTTTGTCCCTAGAATGACCTCTGTACCTTACTGTGTTTCTCCCTTCCTCTGACTTGGTCTATTATTTCTCTCATTTTATTGCTGTTTGCACTGCCCGGGACCTGGCATAGTTCACATTTACCTTTTTCAGGCCACGGAGGACCACTTAGTGGATACATAGAGTGAGCTAGGATCTCTTGTTGTATATTGCATGAAACTAAGTGTTGCAGTCTGGTCTATACATAAACATACATGCAGTAGCATATTAATGTATTTGAATACTTTATGATGCTTACATTTCAAAACCATTAAATGTGTACCAATGATGATTAGAGTCTTAATATATTTAATCAGTAATGATTACTATTCAAAAGTTTGGGGTAGGTCAGATGTTTTTGAAAGAAATCTATTATGCTCACCATGGCTGCATTTACTTGATCAAAATACAGTTAAAATTATTTAAACTATTGAAAAATATTTGTACAATTTAAAATAAATACAAAGTTCTGTTATGAATATCTCGGTGGCACCAGCCAATAGGTTCTAATTAATTCTGATATAATCACATCATTATTCACATGGTGCAGCCGATTGGTTTTTGTCGCATCCGCAGCCAATGAGCTTGCTCTTCAACATTCAAATACTTGGCTAGTGTTTGCTGTAACAGTTGCAGCTCGCTTCAGAAACTTCCCACCTTCCCCAGCTCCACCTGTATTGATCTGCTACGGGGTATTTCATGTTATATGTGCAGCGGCAGTATTTCTTACATGCTCACAGCAGCATATTTATGTATGTATTGGCGCAGAACCTGATTTTACCAAGTGAGACATGTTCCTGGGACAACATCTTTGTTGTCCCTGGAACAACATTGTTATTAACCAATCAGATTTGAAGAACCAGTTTATAGATTTTGTGAAGTTTACGCTTAAAATCACTGTTTGGTGCTTGAACAACAGTGTCATTCATCTATAATTTCCTCTGATTTTAGGGATTACTCATGGTTAAGGTTAGGTTTAGGTGTAGGGATATGGTCAAGAATATATTTTTGGAGTAAAATGATGTTCCAGGGTCAACAAAATATGTTGACCTAGGAACACATCTAACTCAGCAAAATCAGGACGTGCATGTATTGGCTGTAGCAGGTCTCACTTGCTCTGCAGCAGCAGTGTAGCAGATCTATTCAGGATGTCTTTCGAAAAGAGTAGAGGTGTGACCTTGGCATCCTGGCTAAATTCGCCCATAGGCCTCTGACCATCATGGCCTCCTAACAATCCCCATATCTGCTGATTGGCTTCATCACTCTGTCTCCTCTCCACCAGTAAGCTAGTGTGTGGTGGGCGTTCTGGCACAATATGGCTGCCGTCGCATCATCCAGGTGGATGCTGCACACTGGTGGTGGATGAGGAGATACCCCCTGACTATGTAAAGCGCTTTGAGTGCCTAGAAAAGCGCTATATAAATGTAAGGAATTAAAATTATTAAATTATTCAGCCAAGACCAAACATATTAACATTGCCATGTATATTATCATGCAGAACTGTTTTATTTTAAAAAAGTTATTTTTTTTTGCAGATTTATTGCTCAAGATAACGGACACATTTATTCAGAATTCTGTGAATATATATATATATATATATATATATATATATATATATATATATATATATATATATATATATATATATATATATATATATATATATGCTGCAGCATGATGTCTGCAGCACATCAGTGAGCAGCAGACAGTACACCCTGATGCTTTTCTCATCATAGCTGGGGATTTCAACCATGCTGACCTAAAGAGTGTGTTTCCAAAAATACACCAGCACATTAACTTTCCAACACGAGGTAATAACATGTTGGACTTTGTTTACACCACACAGAGAGGAGCTTACAAAGCCCTCCCCCTCCCCCACCTCGGAGCCTCAGACCACATCACTGTTATGCTAATGCCTGCATACAGACCGCTCATTAAAGTCGCCAAACCAGTTTACAAACAGATTAAAGTGTGGCCAGAAGGATCATCAGAGGTTCTTCAAGACTGCTTCAACACAACTGACTGGGACATGTTTAAACAGGCTGCCACATGCAATAACACCACTAACCTCCAGGAGTACTCAGAGACTGTCACTGCCTACATCAACAAGTGTACTGATGATGTAACAGTCACAAAAACCATCACTGTCCGGGCCAACCAGAAGCCATGGATGACAGGGGAGGTCTACAGACTCCTGAAGACACGGAACTGGACACTGTAATAAATGTCAATTAGCACTGCATCATTCATAAATTGTTTGTGGGTTTTTTTTAGTTTCATCAGTTCATTCTGCTTTTATTCAGTTTAGCTGCTTTCATAACTTAAGGCTCAGCAGGGTTTCTTATTTTGCTGTAGTATCAATATTCAATAAGAGACGGGACACGGGATTGGATCAGAAATCATAGAGTGTTTTCTCTTGTCAATCTATAAACAACAATACCAGATTTTTTTCTTCCGTCGACTTTTTTTTTGTTGCTATAACAAGTTCCAAAGATGCATTGTTACAGCATGTAAGAAAAAAAACCTTAGTTGTTGAAAAGTCACGTTCAAGAGCCCAACTAAAGTAAACACTGATCTCCATTATGGTAGTGAAAAAAACACCTAAACCTATTTAACTCTCAATAAGATCTTCTGTAGACATCTGACAGAAATAAAGTCAGTCTGGTTAGTAATGTGAATCTGGTGAAGCTGTTTTAGGAGTTGTTTAATCAGATCTTGAGAGATTTGATGAATTTTTTATTTCAATTGATTTCATCTAAGGCTGTGGCTGAAGTCAGTTGTAGTTCTTGTGTTTCTCTGTCCTTTAGTGATTCTGTTTGTTAATAGAAGGTGTTCATCACTAATGCTCAATCATCAATTAATCACAGAATTATCTCATTAACTTCACTGATTCAGTGTTATTCAAACACTCTGTAGTGTGCACACATTATAAGTGTTCATTTAAAACTGAGGATTTTGTTGTGGGGTTTAAAGGGTTAAAGATTTAAGATGAAGAAAAAACAGCTTGAAACATAATTTAACAGTAATAAACTGTAATTAATTTACAGGAAACAAACTGTAGAAAAACAGTTATTTACTGGCACCCCTGCTGCCAGTAAATAACTTTTTTTCAACAGTTTGTTGCAATAAATTAATGGTTGCCGGCAAAAAAAGTGTTTTTCTACAGTTTGTTGCCGTTAAGTCAAGGAAAAACAGTAATATACTGTTAAATGTAAATGTCAGATTTACCAAATGAAAAAAAAGTTAATTTAACTAAAATATTTGTGAACATCCATAGAAAAAAATTTATGCTAAGTCATACACTGATAATGAGAGTAAATACTGAACTCGATTGTATTAATGTGTGTTTGCACAAGAGAGATCTGTGCAAACCTTTATGTCCAAATCTTTAATTTCCAAATCTTTAATGTAGTTTTGTTGTTCACCATTGTGCTGGAGAGTAGAGCCTGTGCTTCAGTCAATGATGAGCAACAAATTCTGATCTTCTGCTGCTTTATATAAAGACAGTAAATGTGGAGTTGCTGATACAGTGGTGGTCTCTGTGTTAAGTACTTCAGCACATACATGTGTGCTATAGCTGACAATGAGCTGCAGTGATTTGAGTAAAAGTCATGCATTTAATTTCTTTACTACTACATATTAAGTGTTTGCATTTTTATATTAAGAAATATTTCTTCTCAGTGGACTCAAATGAAATAAGTTCATAGTACTAACATCGTAGGAATGCTTGCTTTTAAACTCACTGTTTGAAGCAGTGGGAGTTGAGTTAATTTCCATTGTAGAATTTACGGTAAAATACTGTAAAAAATAAGAGTGGTAAATTAATGGTTGAAAGCTGTAAATTAACAGTACTTTACTGGCACCCCTGCTGCCAGGAAATTACTGTTATTTAACGGCACAATTTTTTACAGTGTATGTGTTTAACTTTTCTGTCTGCCTTTTTGAATCTATTTTTCTTATATATTTCCCTTTAGTAAAATGAGTTTCCTTTAGTGCAAGCATAAGGTCAGTCTAAATGTGAAACAGCTTCACATATCCACAGGCATCCATCCATTCACACTTCTCGGCTTGTCTGTGTAAAGAGCTGTTAGATGTACTGTGGGTCATTTTGTGTGTGTTAAAAGCTACATGGGCAGATGCAGTCTTTTAATGAGTGGGGAACCAGGGGAATGGCAATAGTTAACATCGAGAAATGCTGGGATCAGTTAGTCCCCTGTGGCTCCTGACAGTGACTTAATAGTTGCACATTTTTGAGTGTAACCAAATTGCCTTTTTGGCTTCCTAATGCATTGACTGCCTCTCCATCTATAAAAACTGCTTAAGATTCCTGACACCTCTGCTGTCTGTTCTTGTGCATAGAATATGATATTTGCATTAACTGAAGTGGAGTAAAACAAGTGCTGGCTATTGGCACTCATAGCTGTAGTCACAATGTTAACTTTTTCATACTGAAATATCATACTGTCAGAAATTTTAATTGGATATATCTTTTTTTTTTTTGGTAAGTTTGAGTCATTTGGTATAGGGTTAGGGATTAGTTTTATGACAATAATTAATAATATTGATATTATTGATAATATTAAATTTATACTCTATTATTCAATTTATTATACAATTAAAAAAATAAATTTATAAACATTATGTACATTTTATTAATAAGATATGTGCAATATTAAATAAAGATAGATAGATAGATAGATAGATAGATAGATAGATAGATAGATAGATAGATAGATAGATAGATAGATAGATAGATAGATAGATAGATTGATTGATTTTTATCTAACGCCACAACACAGTATTAAGAATCAAGCGTACTGTATGTAAACTTTTGAATGGGGTAATTTTTATTAATTCAACTATTATTTTCTCCTGTGGACTATATGTAAGCGTCCTTTGTGTGAAAAATAACATACATTTTCTATGATCCCTCTTATTTTGGTAAAATAATTAACATTTTGCAGATACTGCAAAGTGTATGTAAAATTTGGACCATAACTGTATTTATATATTAGTAACCATTTTGTAAAACCAGTTGTCAATATTCATGATTGACAGGGCTGTAGGCCATAATTATACTCGTAATATAGGATCGCCACCTTAATGCTTAATTATAAGTGTACAATAATAATAATAATAATTGTAAGTGTTTGTAATTTGGTAGGGTTAAGATTAGTAACAATGTTATGTATGAATATAAACATTTCATGATTATAATATGAAATACTATTGGCATACTATACTATTAATTATTGGCATAATACTATACATACTACAATATACATGTAAATATTCATTATTAATTATTATAATAAGCATTTATTTATTTATTTAAGCACCCATTTTATAAAATCAATAATCAGTATTCACGGCTGAAGAGGTTGCAAAGTTTCAGTTATTATTTACTAGGGTTAGGATTAGTAACACCTTGTTTTTGCAGCATTACCACACATCTTCCCATTCTGGCTCACCGAGAGACCTTCCTCTCTATTCTGTTCCCTGCCCTCTGTGGTCCCATCAGTCCTGCAGTCATTAAAACTCCACACTGCATCCCCCTGTTTTCCCTCATGGCCGCCCACCCATTGTCTTCCAGCACAAAACTGCCCATGTTGTAATTACCATTAGCACAAACAGGAGAGCAGCTTCATTGATATGCTGTTGGTGGCTGGGCAAGTGGCAGGCTGGCACACAATAGCCTGGGTGTAGAGGGGGCTTTTTGCACCAGGGACACGGGGCAGAGCTGCCTTCTTTCTGAATGCATGAGGGCTGCCTGAGCCACGCACCATTCACTACACGCAGCAACTTAATTAATTTTTATCCGTCTCTCTCCTATTTTTCAGTGTTGCTGACCCCCACTTCTCAGTCTGAATGGAGCCATCTACCAATCCACGGCTGTCATAAGAACTTGTTCTGATTATCTGTTTCAAGAAATCAGGCCCTTGAGAGTCTATATTGTCTTTAGTGTGAGTGAAAGTGTGTTTCTATGCAGGTACATGATAATCACTGCAGTCAAGATGACTTTTTGAAATAATGGTCTCAGTTTACACTTCAGTATGGCAGCCGTGTTCAACTGATTAAGACTATTGATTATACATCTGTTCTGTATGGACTTCCTGTGGTGACGGCAAATGGTTCTGCATGCCTCCCTCTGCTGTTTAATGATAGTTTGGAACATAATCTTGATTTTATTGGTAATTGATAAAACCATTTGAGAAAAATTCCACAGTTTGATTTTGCGGCCGCTCACTCGGCTGATTAAACTGCATTGCTTTTGGCCACATGTGCACTCGCTTTGATTCCTAGACATCTGTAGATAAGCCCGATCACCAGACTTATAAAATTGCCATGGTCTTGAACTTTGCCTGACTCAGATTAAGCCCCAGGCAAAAGTGGATCCGCTTGGTAAATAAGTCTTTTGTCCTTCATGCTGTTTGGGTGTTTGATGGACTGAAATGGCCTGCTGGGACTTTGTAGGATGAAACAGGGCTTGAACTGTATGTTGTCTCTGAAGTGGTCCATTGCTCATGATAGCTTTAATATACGTAGTGCTCGACCGATGCTCATTGTAGTCACTGTGTTGAGTCACACTGCAGGAGGTCATAAAGGAGGTGATTAACTAATGGTGCTGGTGCTTTAAGAAGAGAAATCCGGTCGGGAGAGCAGAGGTCCCTTCAAAGCTGCTGGACGCCTATTAGGAGATTAAACCAGCTGCCCTTCTTCATGTCTCAGAGCCAGCCTGCCCAGCAGCAGGTAGCCTGATGCCCAATAGAGAATGGTCAACACCACATCATACCTCCCAGACCAGGAAACCAATGTGCAACCTCACAATATCATCAGAGCTGATTAAAGGCTGGAATACACTACACAAATGTAAAAATCTACAAATTTCAAAACACAAGGCATCATACACTTTACAATCACAACAAATTCACACAGAAACAGAATTAATAGAATCAGCTTAAAATGTCAGACATGTTTGATATCCTCAGTGTGAATGAAATCATAGTCTGAAGCAGGAAAGTGGCTATCATACAATATGTGACCCTTTGAGAAATGTCAACTTAGACTGACCAAAATCTGCACACTAGCTTTCACTTTAGGCAACTAGCATTGGGGCAAAAATGCATTGAAAATCTACTTAGTCTTAGACCATCCGAGATTTGTAGCAATATAGCATTACGCCACTTACTCACCAATGGATTCAATGTAGTGAATCGGTGCCGTCAGAATGAGTGTTCAAACAGCTGTGAAAAACATCACACTAATCCACAAATCAATCATTTAACATCTTGTGAAGCGAAAAGCTCATAATAAACAAATTTATCATTCGTTTTTTATTTCAAACTGTTACATCTGTCTAAATGATGAGTCCTTTATCTGTATTGCTTTCTCCAGTGAATAAGTTGTCTCCTCTGAATCAGGAGGTAAATATGTACAGATCAAGCAATGTTAACAAGTGAGCAAATGTTGATGGATTTTAATGTGGGAGGACAACAAGGGATTGACTTTTTCACTGGTGGAAACATTATTATGGATTATACCTTATAACACCTTAATGATTGATTTGTTTCTTACAAACACACAGCTTTTCACTTCATAGGACATCAGTTGATGGACTGAAGTTGTGTGTATTGCTTGTGGTTTATTGTAATGCTGTTATAAGCTCTCTGGACTCTTATTCTGACGGCAGCCATTCACTGCAGAGGATCCATTGGGCAGGGGCTGTAATGCTTAGTTTCGTCAAATCTGTTCTGATGAAGAAACAAACATTTTTAGCAAATAACTATTTCTTTAGTTCCTTCAAAGAGCAGAGAGCGCCTTTAAGCAGAGAAATATAACCAGGATGAGGACTTCTGTGTATTTTAAACTGTAAATTTAGTTTTCTAAAATCAGTGGCAAATCACACTGTTGCTACAGAATACCTCCCATCCTGAATGGATAAGGGATAGTTGTTGACTTGCCCGTATTATCATCTTCTCCCCTGCGGCCCATAGCCTGTGTCAGAGTGAAAGCACTGTGTCTGCCTCAGGGAAAACAAATGAAGTGGCTGCAAACTCTGTCACTCATAGTCACTGTGATGGTGTTGAGGCCTGTGTGACTGGCTATTCCCAGTTGTGGTGTGTCTGCATGCACGTGTGTGTGTGTGTACGTGAAGCTCTGCCCCAGGCATGTCTCGTTTCAGAGTGCTGTCACTCCCTGCTTCCCAGCATCTATTAACACTGCCATTATCATGCTAATCTACTTTGTATGATTACATAAAGTAATTTATGCACACTTTTATTGCAAGGCTACACACAGAGAACCTTCTCTACTACAAAAACATGTAGTAAACTGCCTCTGTTGGCTGTCCATGGCTTTTTATCAACCAGTTCACTCACCGCTCAGTTTAATTGTGGATAGAGCTAACTTAAATGATTGTTGTGCTTTTAATACTTTTTATTGTGCTATGAAATCTAAGAGCCTGCTCTTGCATGCTATATGATTTCTACATTATCGTATACCTAAATCAGGGTTTTCAAAAACTTCAAAAATGTTTATTTTGTATTTATTTTATTTTAATGTATTTAATATATGAATGTAATTTATATTATTTTTTATTTGAAAATATATTAATGAATATTTAATTATTATTAATATGTATTTATTCATTAAAATAAATGTTTTTCCCCTAAATATGAATCTCTCCCATGTGCATTAAAACATTGCAGTTCACATAAATTGAAATTAAATACTGAGTAGAACAATGTACTCCGTTACCTTAAGGAAATATGTTTCAAGAAATGCAATTTAAATATTTATTTTAGCGGAAGTATTATTACAAATAAAAGTCAATAATTGAATTTTGGAAGCAACATGCATATTAAATGGGTCCCTCACAAAGGTGATCATCATATTTAGGGGTTATTGATATTAAAAAGTTTTAAAATACCTGCCTTACATTACAGCTGTTACTTAAGTTACTTGAGTTGGAACTTTATTATGTACTAAAAATGTAAACAACAAACAAAAGCATAACAAACTGTAGCCTGAGTGTAAGAAGCCACATATTCTCTCTATTTCTCATTTAGTCACAGACTCTGATCTAATTAGAAATGCAGAACGCTGTTCAATTAAAACTGTATCACACTTATTATCATTTTAACTAGCAACCCCACCTTCCTCCAGTGCCAAACAAGGACAGTCTCACCACCAACACGTGGCAGTCGTACCCCCGAGAGGAGAGGCCGATTGTCAGTCGTGCTTTACGCAGATCATGCTTTACATTGTTTACTCACTTTATGGAGGTCGCCCCATGCAAATGGCCCCCGCTATCTGGGAGCATAAAGTGCAGCTTTTCCCCCATTTCTTGGCTCTACGGAAACACTAGTTGTTAATGGAATCCTATTTGTGCTCCTATTGGATGGGCTAATGGTCTCCCTTTGAGGAGAACGTTCCAAATTAAATAGCACAGATTCACATCTGTCAGACAAAACCAGGAGGCTCTTTGTAATCAATGACCCAGACCGGGAGAGGCTCCATGGGGGACTTTTCCTCCATGATGGTATCAAACATGAGGACACACCAGGAACAATGGTATCTCCCCCAGCATGATCTGACTGCGTTCAGGACTATCTACCGGAGGCAGAGGGGGGCAAATGGGGTTAATGTACATTTATAAAACAGGGGCGTAAAATACTTAAGCCAGGGTCTGATTTATAATACCACAATATGACCGAACTGTAAGAAGAAATCTCTCTCTCGTTTTTTTTTTTTTTCGTTCTGTGCAAATATTGCCGCCGGTGTTGTGTTAAAGTGTTGAACCCCATTAATTTTATCACCCCCCTCCTCTCTCTCTCTCTCTACATCTTTGAATTTAGTTTGGAGAAGAGGAAGAGCAGAGAGCCAAAGCGTGAGAGAGGGTATAGAGGCCTCCCGCTGCTGTGGAGATTTTCTCCTCGTTGTTAATTTTCCTTGCTCCATATGGCGCCACAGACTCCTCACCTGCAGGCTGTAGAAGGCTGGCAGTGAGAAGCGAGTCGAGAGGACCGGAAAAGAGAGGAGAGGCAGGCTGGAGTGGGAAATTCCAACAGACGTCCTCGGGCCCAGCCTATCATTTCACAGCCCTGTGCATCTGTTTGCGAACCGACCAGCCTCCCCTGTGTGCAAACAGACTCACACATGCTGCAAATGTACATCTTAGTACAGCAGATTCCAACAGTGTGTTTCGAAAGGGAGTCAGGAGAGGGGACGGTTTGAGCTATGTTGTCGCTATTAGGGGTGTCCACTCTGTTTGGCAGGTGACACTAGCATTGTAAAGGCTCTGAGGCTCAGTGTGTGTTTGTGTGCCCTGTGGCAGTGGGACGGATACATAAGAAAGATGTGGGAAGCTTTTATTTGTTACTGGAGAGTAGAGGAATGGATGGGAGGGTTTCATCCTGGCTTGTCATTGATTAGAGAAGGCTCTTTAATTCCCTCTCACCCCATGGTGTGATTCATTTGCATGCTCTGGCAGGAGGTAATGGAGTTTTGTTTTACGATTCGCTCTGAAAATCCTTGAAGACATGAGACATGATCTGATGCATATGCAGCCGCCAGCGAATTGCCTTCTGATTGATTGTTTCTTTAGCTCTCTCTCTTTGCCTTTCCACTTCTCCCTCATTTTTTTCTTTATGTTTGAAAGTATTTGTCATAGTATGATACAACTTCGAGAGCATTATGCTTATGCTATCTGCATATGCCAATATTGTTTTGATGTTGCTTATGATGTACAAATATGAAGATGTGTTTAGAAAGTGAACCCTTTACATATGTTGTATGTAAATCATCTGGATGAGTGGAGAAAGGGAAGTTTAGCTCTTGACTGCAGCCAGAGTGCTAAAATTATATATATATATATATATATATATATATATATATATATATATATATATATATATATATATATATATATATATATATGTGTGTGTGTGTGTGTGTGTGTGTGCATGTATGTATATATGTATAGCTCACCAATGCTGCATTTATTTTATCAAAAATGCTGTAAAAACGTTTAATATTGTGAAATATTATAACAGTTTAAAATAACTCTTTTATAAACTCTTTTTCTAAAATGTAATTAATGTATTAATCCTGTAATGGCAAAGCTGAATTTTCTGCAGCTATTACTCCAGACTTCAGTGTCACATGTTCCTTCAAAAAAAAAAGTATTATTATTATCAATGTTAAAAACTGTTGTTTTTCATGAAGAACTGTTGTTCTGCTTAATATTTCTCATACATTTTTTTCAGGATTCTTTATAGAAACTGTACAGCGTTTATTTTAAATATAAATATTTTTAACATTGTAAATAATAATAATAATGTCTGAAATAATCAATTTAATGCATCTTTGCTGAATAAAAGCCTTAATTAATTTTAAATTAAAATTAATTGCATTACTGAACTCAGATATAGCTCTTGTGTCAACATCAACATGTGGCACACAGCCCCGTTCTTCCTGTAAGATTACTTTATGCAGTGGTTGATTCTTATTGGTCCCTCATTTTTTCATTAAATAGTGACACTTAGTAATTGAGCCTCTGCTAAGTGATATTAAGCTTATAAACTGCTGATTTTAATCTGAAATGTATGAATCATTGACCTTTTCAAAGTATTTATCATACAAACACAGTAACTTTTCACTCAGGGACACTTTCTTATTATCATCGTCTCTGTGACTGAAATGTTCATTTTAACATATGTGGTGATGGGAATATTTAACAGCCAAAGAACACTTCAATTTTGTGGTTATTACATTAAGTTGCGATCTGTTCTAGAAATTAAACTACTAGACAGCAGTTGTTGATACTGGTATGCATGTGTGTCCTGGCATTCAACTGTCTTGAGTGTGTGTGTGTGTGTGTGTGTGTGTGTGTGTGTGTGTGTGTGTGTGTGTGTGTGTGTGTGTGTGTGTGTGTGTTTGTGTGTGTGTGTGTGTGTGTGTGTGTGTGTGTGTGTTTGTGTGTGTGTGTGTGTGTGTGTGTGTGTGTGTGTGTGTGTGTGTGTGTGTGTGTGTGTGTGTGTCAGAGGCTTGGGTTTCAGGTAGGGTCCTTCCAAAGTGGGCGTGATAAAAATTTGTCCACTGCTGAGAGAGGCCATGTCTGAGGTCACAGCTAAACCCATTTGCCACTGGCGCCTGGCCAGCCCATAATTCCCACACAGATGAACAGAGTGCTAACCTCTGTCCTGACAGAGCTAACTCACCTGGAATTCATTTCAAAAACAGGATTGTCATTCTGATAAAAATGGGCAGGATGATGCGAGACGCAGAGGAATTTCCTCTCTCCCTCTCTCATCTTACATCCCCCTTTACTCTTATCTCCATGGAGACCAAAGCCAAATGCCCTTGCTCAGCACCCATCTTCCTCCCTCTACCCTCCGCTTATTCTCTTTTGAAGTGAATTAGGGCCTCAAAAGCAGCTGTTGATCACTGGTAGTCACCATTTTTTCAGAAACTCGAAGGTCTGTCAATTAGACCTGTGGGCCTTGAGGTTGATTATGTCTATTTTGGATGGCTGCTTGTATTATCTGAAAGGCAACCTAGACAATGTGATGTCTTTTGAACTCTAGCCTGATACACATTGTAGAGTTGGTAAACTTAATGTATTTATAACTTTTTATATGCGGCACACAAAATAATGCAAAGAATCATTTATTAGAACCAAAATGTTGAAATGGGCCAATATGGCTTATGAGAAATGAAGCGATGAAAGTGAAATACGGGCTCTTATGATTATTTTCAAACTCTGGAACCTTACCCATAAAGATAATAAATATGCAAATTAAACTGTACAATTCATTCCAGAAACATCACATTTGAATGCAAGTTTGAATTCCCTGTGAGATAAATAAGCAGGCAAAATGTGAGTTTTATTGCCGCTTTTAATGACAGTTCTTATTGACTTGGACAAATGGATAATACACCTAGCAAATGCGCATTAATATTATTTTCCAATTGCTCTGGCATGTGGTTGGCAATTAGAGTTATTTTAGCAATGCAGGATGAATTCATTATCCACATCGAGTGATACTTCATTTTCCAGCAGCAGAATGGATATTGTGTCAGGTAGGGGGTCTCTAGGTATTAACGCAGGGGGGAAGCCTTATTTGATTTAGAGAATTAATCAATAAATGCATTGTGGCTTTGTCAAAGAAGCCCTGTAAAATGAGCAAGTAATTTACTGTCTCCAGTCCAGGAAATAGGGCACTGAAGAAAGCCACAAAGGTGGAGGAGGGAGGGTGGGTGTCTCAGGCCTGTCCTGATTGATCGACTCAAGACACAACAAAAGTTTCGTACCTGTATGACTCATTTGAAAGTTGTTTTCTGTATTATTAGGCTACGTTTACACGACAACAATGTAGTCAAAAACGGAAACGTTTTTCCCTTGCATTTTTAAAAAGTTTCACGTATGCACGACAGCGTTTTCAAAACGATTCGCATTTACACATATCCACAAAAAATGGCCAAAAACACTGTATTGCATATGCCAGGCCAGTAGTTGGCACTGTCACCTTGTTTGTAAACAGTACCTGTTGCTGTGTGTATATGATGTGTCTCCGCTGTTGGTTGTAATATTGGTTGTATAAATCCACACATTGCTGAAAAAGCATTAGCAAACTCTTGAGCAGCAACAACAGTACCATGTACTCCGCTATTGTTGTGTATGTTTGTTCGCACTTTAAAATCAGCACATATTGCGCATGTCTACATACCTAACACGTACTACGCATGCACATGACATCACCGTTTTCAAATATTCCCATATTGGGTGTTTTACACAGAAACGATAACGGTGCCATTTTCAAAGATTTGCACTTTGAAGCACGGTTTCAAAAATTCGTGTTTTCAGTTCCCAAAAACTGTTGTCATATAAACGAACAAGTAAAACGCTGAAAACGTCTTGTAAATGGCCCCTAAATCACATATTTTGATTCTACAGTAACCAAAGATTTGAATATCACTTTGGTTTGTGAATCACAGGACTGCTGGCCTGCTGAGATCTTTTCATTTTTGTTTTTTTACATATGAGGGATAATTTATTAGGAAATGCCCTCATCACTATTGTCTTACATTAATGTTTTTACACTGAAAAACTGAGTAATTGTTCGAAAAATGCACAAACAATTACAAAGAAACAGCAAATGATGTGACATTTTGAAGTATAAAAAACGGAAATAGTCTTTTCTTGTTTTATTTGCAGCTTATGTCACCAAAAATGTCACCAGATCAGTGATGTCTTCTGACTCATGTCTGGTGTGTAGTTCTTTGTGGAAATAATTTGATTGGATTTTTTGAACATTTGATCACTATATTATTGTTGTTGTTGTTGTTGTTACTGAATGTTACAACAACAGTTTTAATTTGAGTCACTCAAATTAAAAGGCAGAAGAGAGGAGGATTCAGCATCCAAAACCTTGACTTCTTTAATGTAACATTGTTACAATTGTTAATTTAACCATGTCTATTCTGTGCGGAGAAACAAATTGGATATAGTCATCTCCTCACTTTTTTTGTGTGTGTGTGCCTTTCAACCCTGAGGAAAAATTGTGTTATTGCATTTGTACTCTTTCTTCTCGTGTTGCCTTAATACTCCATTTGAGCATGATCATTGGACATGAAAATGATTGTTTGTTGTGAATTTAAAAAGAGTTGTTCAATCCTCGAGAAATGACATGTTATTTTTTGTTTGTGTTTAGGAAGAAAGCTGCATCCTCATCAATCATTGCCTTTCTGAACTAAATGGATGGAGCTAAAATCAATTTTTAAAGTAAAAAATATACAACTTACACTTTGGCATGCACCCAGATATGCTAATTCTTATTTGTGTTTTCATGTCAACTTCAAATTAAATGAGATTTAATTCATTTAATTGAAAATGAGAATTTTTGTGTGAAGCCTCTCTGGAAAAGAGTGCGATTGGAGTGGCGCTGTTTTTTTTTTCAGCCTGAGAAGAACGTTGTTGTATGAAAGAAATCGGAAAAACAACATTTGCGAATGGGTGGAGCCTATATATGTGTTTCTTCAACCCTGCAATTCTCCAACAACCTAAGGGCTAGTGAAAGTGCAGTGTGAAATTAAACGTTCTTTTCCGTATTCCCCCTCCAAATCAAGGCGCGGGCTATTAACATTTGTGTATTTTCATTATGGAAATGGTGTTAACACATGCCCACAGATTGCCACTAGCAATGCAATAATTTCCTCTCTGTGATCATAATGTGTCCGAATGAGTCGTTTTGATTATGACATGCTAATTACATATTGCCTTTTTTTTTAGCTTTTCAAATGCACTCCATCCAGGGATCTTTAATAGTGAGCTTTTATGAGTTTGAAGAAAAGAGAAGAGAGAGAGGAAAAAATATATATCATCATGCCTCATGTTCCTGTTGGCAGTGTGAGACCCACGCTTCACTGGCTCACTTTAAACTTCCCAAATTGCATTTTGCAATGAAGAAATACCCAAGCCCTTAACTGCCTGTATTAGATTAGACACCATTAGACATAATAGAACATTTCTACCTCTGTTATATTTTCATAAGAGTTTGATGCGTTTGTTTAATCTGGGCACATTATATTGCATTAATGATTTATCCTCGCTGTTCCACTGTAAAGGCATCATATGTAGGCTAATGCTGTTTTCTGCCCCTGCTCTCCCTCCTCTCTCTCACTGTCTCTGTAGCCTGTTCAAGCCTGCGAGTTTATTGCAATGCATTGCTGATGAGGTGAGTCGCTGTCTTATGTGCTTTCACTCCTAAAGTCATTGGTAATGGAGTGGAAAGCTTATATTTTGTTTCCTAATGAAGCACGGTGGAGTTGCAGGCAGAGCGACTCCATCTCACTCAGTAACACCAGACTCAACTGCCCCGAGCCATCCTGCTCTGAGCTTGAACCAGGCAGGCCAGGCAGAACTGCACAGCCGGACTAAGGAGAAGGGGAGCTCAGGGGCAGTGCACAGCATGTTACCGGAGGGTCACTTTCAGACAAGATAAATATGCAGACAAATAGGTAGACACTTTCATTTGTGTCTTTTCAACATAAATATTTAACAGCTGATTTTATGAATTGGACATTTAAAGCTTAAATTGGTTTTGCTTTAGGACCAATATAGACCCAAGAGTTTGCAAGTACTTAATGTCATGCAACCTATACATATTGGCATTTATGGCTTCTTCATGAATTTATGACAAATTACTATAGTTTGACAATACAGTATTTTGGCAGTAATTTGTGTTCTTATATATTTTAAAGTTTGACAACCAAGAATGCATAAATTTGTTCCAAAAAATACTGTTTGACAACAAAGGATAAAGGAACATGAATATGTGAGTTTTTATTTTATTTAATTTTTTTTACAAAAAGATTTTAACGATACTTCATTATATAGTTAGTTGTGTTTTATTGTTTGTATTTAGCCTTGTTTTCTCATTGCTATGCCTGTCAGAACAGACATGCGGACAATTTTCTAGGGTTGTGACCCCCCCCCCAGTTGAGAACCACTGGATTAAAGCATGTTTTACAGAGCATAAATCATCTAGATAACAAATAAATCTTAGTTTCAAGCCAAAAACTGTTTTTACTAAGCAGAATTTCATGCAGTCCAGCAAAGAAAAGAAGGTCTGTGGCCTTTTCTGAGATGACAATATTTTTGCAATACAAATAGTTTTGCTAGGTAAGAGGAAAAAGATACAGCATTTGAATATTATTACTCTCATATGCCCTGGCAGTCTAAGAGAAGAGTTATTCTGAGCCCAGCTTTAAGAGCGAGGTCATTTTTAAAACACAATGTTTCTGACATTAACTAGGTCACCATTCACTCGCATCTCTCTCTCTCTCTCTCTCTATCTCTCTCTCTCTCTCTCTCTCGCTCGCTCTCTCTCTCACTGACTTTCTCCTAAACTAACTTCATGCCACAGCTGATAATTAAACACACTCAATTATCCCAAATTTAATGGGATTTCAGCACCAGTGTTGTATTTAAAAGGTAATGAATAATATTTTAATTGCATACAGTAACTGTGTGAGCCAAGTGTGGTTTTTCTGCCACCACGTGTAATGATTAAGTTAAATCCATCTCATCTCATGTAGCTCTTGTTGAACGTGAAGCATCTATACATGGTGTTACTCTAAACTACTTGCATCTGCTGTTAGTTTCTGTGCATGCATGTAAGAGAGATAGGAAAACAAGCAAGAAAACTTTTGTATGCATTTGACACTTTTGCATGCATTTACAGTGGGATATTAGACCACTAGTGAAAATACGTAATATTTTGCCTTTTTTAATTAAGTATATTCTATATTTTATAAATTGTGTATATATTTTCTTTAGACACTGAAATGCATTTGACAGGATAGAGTGGCAGTACCTGTTCAAAACTAAGGAAAGGATGGGGTTCAGGGATAATTTCCTGTATGCTAACCCTTCAGCTAAAATATTAACAAATGGAATAACATCTGCCTCTTTCAGACTCTACAGTCGCTCTCTCCCCTGCTTTTCATAATAGTGACTGAGGCACTGACTATGGAAATTCATAATCATACACATTTCGGGTATTACAATTGGCTCCTCAGAACACCACATTTCATTATACGCAGATGATATAATTATATTCTCTTCCAATATAAAACATTTTATCTCATCATTGTTACATTTGATTAAAACGTTTGGAGATTTATTGGGGTATAGAATTATTAATTCTAAATCGTGTTGCTGTTCCTCCAATAAGCAGAAAGGCTTCTTCCCCTAGTTCAGTCACCTTCACAAGGTACTTTCACTTATCTTGGAATCAAATTACACAAACTGTTAATGAAATTGAATCAGCTAATTCTAAGCCCCGTCAGATTCTACATCCTGATAGCCTACTCTTTCTACTTTGGAAAATATCACACTTCCGAACTGTTTGAAAATTAGAGGTCAGATATCTGTTTTATATAAACAGTTTGTAGCCAAATCTAAAGAACCATGATAGATTTCAAGCATGCCGGTCTGACCTGGAGGCTGATATAGCCGAGGAATAGTGGCAAATAACTTGCTTAACCCAAATATATAAACAAATGTAAACAATAGAAGGGAACTTTATTCCATTGTATGTTGGAATGCACTATAAACAAGTTAATTGTTTCTGGGATGAAATATTGAATAGGCCTATTATAAATCGTATCACAATTTGCATATGTAATTAGTAGCCTTTAAATAGCACAGAATTTAAATATTTCATTGTATGACATAATGTCATTTTAAAGGTTTAAAATCCGATTAGACCATCACAGATTTTTTTTTTTTATTGTGGTTCCAGACATTTGGACTCACTGCATGTGTGTGTTTGAGGTTCCACAACACACACACACACACACACAACATAGAGAAGTTGTCCTTTGCTTTATAGAAGTGTGTAATTAATAATTAAGTAGCTGCAGTTGTAATGGGTTGACCTCTCTGACGTGTTCATTGCTCAGACGGCAAAGGCATCATTCAAAATCAGTTGCTGCGCTGCCGCCCCTCTCTTTCCCCCTTGGCTAGTGAACACCTATTTCAGCATCTATATTCAGCTGACCAGCGGCCTATAATGGGTCTGTACTGAATTAAAACTCTCAGTTCCACTGAGGATGAAAAGCTTCTAAATCCCACTGAACAGCTTCCTGTCATAATCCTGTTCATCTTTTACTCTCTGGCACAAAGATTGGGATGAGAAAGAGAAAAGTGGAAAATGTAAGCCTGATACTGTGAGGCGAGTGTCACACAGAACAGTTACACTCAGTGATTTTTGTAGCTTGCTCAATTTACTTACAAGGCACAAACGTAACCTTAAAATGTATTATTGATATCCACAACGTTTGTAAAATGTATGAAGATATAATTTTTTTTTTTAGATTTGATAAATTTAATTTAACAGTGTTATTAAATCATTAGTATTAGGGTACCTAACACCTAGTCCTATTATGCAAACTGTCTATTTTTTAGCAAGATGAGTGGTTTAAGGTTTTGTTATGTCTGGTTTCCATTTGAATTATTGTGACAGAACTGTTTTGGATTTGATGTGTTTTTCACTACGCACTGCAAAATATGTTCTTAGAGTTTTTATCCAGTGCAAATATCTAAACATTCTTAAATCAAAATACATAAAAAAATGAAACATAGTTTTCAATCAAAATGAAGTGAGATTTTGCAAGAAATTTTTAGGACCAAAAATAAATATATATATATATATATATATATATATATATATATATATATATATATATATATATATATATATATATATATATATACACATATATATAAAATATTAAGTGTTGCTTCCTGAAAGATTTATCAAAACGAGTTTATGCTTAATAAAAAAAAAATATATATATATTTATAGATATATAGAAATATATATATATTTCTTTTTTATTTATTTATTTATTTTTTTTAAGCATAAACTCATTTTGATTAATTTTTCAGGAAGCAACACTTAATATTTTACTCATTTTGCTTCTCAAGTAAGTGTTTCTTGGCTTAAAAATGTTTAGTTATTTGTACTAGAAAAAAAGATAAGCATACAAGTAAGAAAATACTTTTTTTGCAGTACAGTATTTGATGTGTTTACAGTTTAATGTAAATAATACGAAAATATGTGATACAGTTGTCCACAACTGAATCAAGCTCGGCCAAAAAAAAATTTTAATTGTTCGTTTGTCTGCATTTATCCACTCCTTCAGACAAAAATAATCAGGCAACATTACTTGCATTTAACAGTCTTTACAGTTATTACCACTCAGCCTCTTTGCTTTAAATCCAATTGAACCGCCGTAGTAATATGTATTTACTAGGCACATTCTGTGGGTGGGATAAGCTGTTATGTGTCTAGCATTTAGTAATGATGAGCATTAGTGTCCTCCAAAAGAGCTTTCATCCTTTTCTCTCTTTCTCTGTGCTCTATGAAAGGCTGCTGCCATTATGAAAACATGCATGTCTGCTGGCCAGATTGCCTGGCTCAGTAGATGGAGCTCACGCAAGGCTGCCTAGCCTGCGGTGCTGCAGTTAGGAGGGTTTTCTGCAGTTAGGAGAGCTTTTCCACCCCCTCTCACCTAAAAAAAAATAAAAAATAAAAAAAAAGTGGGGGGAAATGTTGAGTTAATTTAAATGGCCGAATGCATTATGGGAGGTTACTGGGGCTGAGGCAAAGCATCCAAGAGGTGTTTCTGTGAGCTTCAATTAGATTGCACTTATTGCCCCTGTGTTTCGCTTGTGTTGTTGTGATTGTTGCTATGTTCACAGCATCTCCTGGACTGTTTTGGTATGTAACATCAATGAGATTGATGTCACGGGTGAGTTCTCACCGTGTTCGCTACAGCAAAATTGAACAGCTCTCTGCCGTGATTGTAATTCGCTTTGAATTAGAAGGTCTGGTGTTGTTCAGTCTTGGCAACCTCAGATCAGATCTTTCTATTAATTACTAAGCATTGTGGTCATGGCAGCCTGAGCGCATTGCCCTCACAGAGATGTTTTCAGCTTTCATTAATATGTTGATGAAAATATAATTCATTCTGAGGTCATATTACAGAAACATCCTTGATCTAAAATCATATCTGTTTGGTAACCATGGTGATTTCGGTTAGAACTTGGCAGATCTTAACTTAAAGCGATAGTTCTCTCAAAAGGGAATACTGTATTATTTACTAACCATCATGTCATTCCAAACCTGTAGTAGTTCCTTTATTTCTTCAGAATGCAAACAATTTTTGAAGAACATTGGGGTCCAAACAACATTATATAATAAAAGGGCCCTATAAACCTGGTCTATGTTCTCTACAGTAGCATACTTCATGTCCATTGTCTGCAAGTAACAAAGGGGGTGCTGAAAAAAAAAAAAACATGATGTATACTGTGATTATAACCCGGAAGGGACATAATGACATGAATCTAAGCTCCTAATCAAGAGCTATATATGCCATTATTCCTTTCTGTTATCCACCTGTTAAGAGATGAATATTGCTCTAGTGAATATAGAAAGAGAAGAGAATTGAGACTGAATGTATGGTTTAGAAAAATTGGTGCACTGATATGGATTGATTCGATGATCACAATGTAATAATCAGATGTGTGTGTTTATTTATTTTTGCCTAGTGTTCGGACATCAAGGGAATGTGAGACACCAGAGAAGGTCATTGTGTGTGTGTGTGTGTGTAACAGCTGCTGTTTGAAGACCGCTGGCCTTATTTACACAAACTAGTTGCCTTAAGCATGACATTGGCCTGGTCATTAGAGGACCAATACCCATCTCTCCATAGCTATTTATAGTATAGCCCTCACATGCATAATTAATCAAATGCTAACAGGCTATACCCTAAAATCCCATCCTCTCTCCTCTTCCTCATATCACATAATCCTTTTATCAGGCCACTTATACAAAGATTAAAAATACATACATAATACAATAGGTGTACTGCCAGATACAGACTTTTGAAAAATGACTCTAAATATCTATTTTTTTGTCCATTCAGTGAAAGCCAACATCGAAGAAAGTCAGTTATACAGGTTTGGAACGACATGAGGACAAGTAAATGATGGCGAAATTATTATTATTTTTTTTTCTGAACTGTCCCTTTAATGCAAGTTAGGCTTTGTCTTTGCCATTGAAATTTGCACACTTTCTCATATTTCCAACCTCCCTGAGATGTCAAGCAGATGGTCACACCTAGATCGCTCAAGCTGTTCGCACTTGGTGAGTGTACCAATTTCCACACACTGGACAATGGTCCCATACAGAGCCCCAAATTTACACACACCTTCAATCTCCCCTCTTTCAGCAAAGAACTTTTAGTATTCTAATAGCAGGAGTTAATTCACTGCTACTCCTGCAGTGAAGATGATGAGGATGACGAAGATCAGATCAGGGCTTTTGGTGAGCATAGCCGATGGCGTCACCCCACACAGTTGCTCCTTTCTGCATACATATAACCCCTCTAGAGCCTTTCCATCTGTATGGAAATGTATCCTCCACAGCTGGAATCCAGCAAAGCACTGTCCTTTTACTAATAGTTATTATCTCTGTGGACTACCCCTCTGATAGACCTCGCAAAACAAGCAAGTTGCATCTTTATGTTAATGCCCTGCTATAGTATACCAGCGCCTCAGGCGGCTCACGGGCCCAGGCGCCGGATTTCATTACTATAATTCCCATTATTGCGGGCTGAGGCTTGTTTTGGGATCGGCACTATATTGGCCGACACGCTGAGGTGATGGAACTGCCTTTTTGAGGTGATGCTCTTTTTCAGATATAATATGCATTTTCTGTGGCCTGCAAAACCCGGTTGAAATGAGGTTAAGTGGCACTTTCTTACCTCTTTAACTTTGAAACAAATCAAAATGTTTTCTACGCTCTTAAAAATAATTGGTAATCTCTGGTTCGTTGAAGAATCTTTAACATCCATGGAACCTTTCCATTGCACAACGGATTCTTTATAGTGGAAAAGGATTGTTCACACTAAGAAAAATAAAATTATTCTTTCAATTTACTGAAAGGTTCTTTGAGGAATCCAGAATGATTCTTCTATAGCATTGTCTTCAAACCACATTTTGAAACCTCTATTTTTAAGAGTTTAGCTGTTGTAAAATGCTTCTTTTAAGTATAAAAGAGCTTTGTCAGTCAATCTGGACTCTATATGTTAGCGTGTGGCGAGAGCGTGCTGTGCGCGTGTTTGTGGTTGAAGAATGATTGACAGCTGTGGTTGTTTTTGAAAGGGTCCCTTTCCTCAGGATGCCCTCACTGTCACACTGTCTTTTAGCACCTTTGTTCCCATCTTCTCTCCTGAGAGCAGGTTTCTGCAGTGACAGATGAGGCTCCGTTTGTGACAAAAGGGTTCTTGTGCTCTTTGCTGTTGTGAACAGATAAAGACACTCATACGCACGTCGCAGATAACCTCTATACTGCCTTCTGCTTATATGCATGGTATAAATTCAAAAATCAATTAAAATTTAGAGAAATAAATGCATGCTGCAAACACATTTAAAATTTTAAAACATGATGTAAGTCTGTTTCAGACAAACAGACCACCCAGAGTAAGATAAAGTGATGGGCTTTATAGACAACAGCAGATGTAAGACAAAGTGTTATGATTTGCAGTAGGCAGTGCGGGGGAGATAAAGTGTTGTCCTTTACTGATTACAAATGACATGATGAAAAATGTAGTTAGCAATGTGATCTATTAGATAATTTACTTTTTTAAAGATTACTTTTAACCTAACTAATATAATTAATATAATTTTACAATATAAGTTTATATTTAATATTTTATATTGATGAACCCTAGATTGGTTAATAAAATATATAAAATTTGTATAAATTCTAAAGATTTGCGAGTTGGTGAAAAGCTAGTAATTAATATGACATAATGTGAAATGTTAAAAATAAATAATTGTAAAATAATAAAAAAAATTAAATAATATAAGAATATATATAAGATATATAAGAATATAAAAAATATTATACAAATATATATTTTATTTGTTTACCTGCATGTCATTAACTGGTATCCAAGAATTAATACATTATAAATAATTGTGTTTGTGTGAATAATATGCAATCATTTATTCAACAATATTTCAAAATGTAAAATAATCTTAACCAAAGTCCCTTTAAGATGGATATTCTATAGTCTTTGTCTTACAAGTACTTGATATTTAGAATCTGATTACGTAAAATAAATTACATAAACGGTTTCAATGGCAACAACATAAACAAACGTTACTGCGCATGCACGCTTTTGTGGCCCTAACTTAACTTCCGGTAGACTTCCAAACAGATGAATAACAACAAGAGAAGATTATTTTTGATAACAAGCAAAATATGTTTGCTGCGTAAATCAGATTTACTGAAAATGCTAATTCATTCTCTGCCAGCAGGAGGTGCTTTAAAGCAGGAGAAACAGAGGTTTCCCCAGTAACAGCTGTACACAAAGCAGTGCTGAGCTCACAAATGCTGCTTTATCTGGCATATAATATGCAAGATGAAATGAAAATGACATGAAAAATTTTATAGACTTATTAAAGATAGTCTTCCTTCAGAAATACAATGATATAAAAACACCCGCACCTCGTTTTGATTTTTAAATGTGCAGTGCGTGCTCATGTTTATTCAATGAAGCCTTTTGGAAAATCGGTCAGTTATGATATTGTGAGCACCACAAATAAATAAATGTATGGGAAACGCATCCCACAGAACAACCACCTGAGTGCAACTTCAGTCTACTCATCACCTTAACTTTACCTGCATTTGTAGACGGTGCCATAGCCAAACACAGACAGGAAGTTAACTTATAGACCAGGCCTGTGCGCCCGATGAAACCGTCTATAATCAGTTACTACCCAGAGGCTGAAGGCCAAAGCGCAAAGAAGGTTTTTAAAGAGGAGGATGAGCACCAGGCTAGGAGTGGAGTGATGTCTTGTTTACACATTGGCAGGTTGAAGGAACCCCTGCTTTTACTCTGTTCTCTCTCACCACTTCACCCCAGAGATTTCCCTAACATCCCTGTCTGCTGCTGTTTCTTTCAAGTGTGACACTCATACACACATACACACATGGCTGAAGTTACTTTGCTCTCCTGTTTGACCTTGACAGACTATATGTCTTTTGAAGGGCCGGTGTAAATTTACACTTAGAAAAGTGCAACTCCACAGCACGATTAGTTAAAAAGAGACGTTATTCCCAAAATAATAGAGCCAGTGCTGTGGAACTGAAATTGGCCATGGCCGGCAGTCTGGAAGCTCTGAGCTGCATTTTACTTTCATGGGAATAAAACTATTAGTATGTAAATCTGTAAAGTCCCCATTATTATACTGACCCTTTTAGCTACCACTCTCATTCTGCCAATCTACTCTCTCCTCTTTCCCTACTTATCACCGCTTGTGCCTTTCATCAAATGCATGTCATATCATAAATCATACAGCCCCATTATGCATTGTGCAATGCACATAAACAGCTGCATATATTCTTCCTGTTTGTAATGTATGAGTACAGACAGTATTATGTAAATCTACATGCCTCTCTATTTCAGACGCACATACTCACACACAAACACTTTTCTCTTCCACGCACAGACATACTGCATCTCCCAACACCATCTAATGAGGTGATGACCAACCACTTGTTATAATTCGCATTAGACTGCTTTTAATTTTCAAGCTTATTAATCATATGTAGAGTTATTTAAAAATGCATAAATTAATCTTGGATTAAAAAGCCGATCAAAGCCTCAAAACAATTAAAGAGTAAGGTGAGATTTCCCTAGGGCTGGCAGTTTTATTTTAATGGAGTGTTCAGGTGATTATCACAGTTTGATGTGCAGGCTGTGATTAATGTAGGAACACTTAAATGAGTTTTTCTTTCCTTCAGTCTTGTAAAAGTAAGCATGATCCACATAATGACCCTCCTGATTCATCTCTTAATAACATTCTCTTTTTCTTGCTGTCAGTGTAATAACAGAGGCTGACTTTTTTGCAGCTTCTTTTAAAACTGTTTAAAATGTTTTCTGTCCAAAAAGCTTTTGATCATCTCTTATATTGTTACATTTAGTCTTGATTTAATGATCATAAACAAACCATAATGTGACTGTGATTTGCCATATTTTAGGAATTACTCCACTTGATTCTTCATTTGTTTTTGTGTATTTCTTTTTTGATCATGTCAAGGGTTAACCAAACCAATTGGTAAACCAAATAGATACTATTAACCACAGCACTTTTTTCTGGTTTAGGTTAGTCTCTGAGATTTTAAATCTTCAAGTGGAGTCTAAACACATTGACCCTGTGTCAAGGGAACCAAAAGTGACAAGTTCGTTTTAAAAGCCGTGTTTGTTTTGTATCTAATTTTCTTAGTTGACAAGTAAAATTACCGTAGCTGCCAATCACAAACGGACAGCCTTACTACCTCATCAGGTGACCCTACCTTGACCCTTATAGACACGGTGGAAGACAGAGACAAAGCAACATAAAAACTTATTGGTATGGGCACTTATATCAATAGTACAGGTGCATGGGATTCAAGAAAGGGTCAACCTTATTACCTTAAATTATTTTAGCTTTTTGGTGCAATATTGTTATTTGGATATATTTGTGAATATATATTTTAGTCTTGTAAATGTGTGATATTTTTCTAAGTAATGACAGCAGCCTGCCTATGTTTTGTCGATTTGCGTTCTGATTCACACTGGCGATTAGCGTTTGTTGTTATGGCAACAAACGCAAAATCGAATTATGTTCGGGAAGTGTGTACATTTAGCACACTCTGGCAAACTTGTAATATAATTTTTGATTACTGGAATGTTGCCGAAACATATAAACTCAATACATACAACTTCTAAATTATCATAAATACTTAACCTGGTGGTTAGCTGACTGCTTCGCCGTTCACAAGCAAAGCACACATGCGTTTAATTCGCTCATTCGTCGTGCAGCTGTTGCGCCTTTTCTCGATTGTATTGGGTTGTATGTGTGTTGCACAGCCTTCACTTTTCAGTCCACCTGGGTTGACACAGTGTGTAAGCCCTATACACAACTATTACAACCCATTCTCACTCAAAGGCGTCAAAAATCGAAGCATGGTCAAGCGCCCCTAGTGTCACTTTTATGACGCCAAAGGTGCCTCTCGGCGTCGAAATATCGACGCACTACGACCCTCATTGCTTTCAGTGGGAAACTTTTGGCGTCAGAATTTCGACGTCAAAAATTTGGCTTGCCATATTAATTTCAGGTTCAATGATGTAAGTTGTATTTGTAGTAAGATCATGGTAATCACGACACTTACAATAGTAATAAATGAAATGTAAAGTTAAAACACAGTTAACGGGACATTTACCATGTTTTTACCACAGTAACTGTAGTTTTACTATGGTAAAGGGCGCTTGACCATGCTTCGGTTTTTGACGCCTTTGGAGTGAGAATGGGTTGACTATTACCGGGGCGCCTTTATCAATGTCCAGTAATTAAGTTGTCACCATTTAATTTTCTGGCCAGACCGATCCTTTTGGAGCAATCCGCTCTTAATAAAGGATCTAATCGAAATGCTATTTCGAAGTGAAACAAAATGGCGTTGAAACGCGGCCCAAGTGCAGCGAGCTAGCGGGGATCGATAAAGGAGAAGAGGATTGATTTGTCCCTAAAATTAAATTCATTGGGGTCATGGTTTTATGCTGATAACTCATAGAAATAGTGTTTATTCTCATGCTCCATTCTGAGGCGATTTTGTAAGGCATTATTTAATGTTCATATTTATAGGTTTTGGTTGTAATTTTTAAAGAAAGTTACAATTTCGCCTGCTCTTTCTTCAAAGACCATTAAACCTGTCCAAACGAGCTGTCTAACAGGAATGAAAGGGGTCGCTGGAACCTCCCTGACGCTTTACAACACAACACGGTTTCCACAGTCTTCTTGTTCTAATCCGTCGATATATGCCAGCACGTGCAATCCAATAGTAATTAAGCTTGAAGTATTGCGTTTGATCAGTCTTGTTACTTTTTTTCAACAGGCCTACTGCGATATTAAGAAAAGAAAAATCATACATTTACATTTTTTTATTTCTTAAATCACAATGGGTGTAGGCCCTATGCTATATTTAGGCTAAGGGTAATTCTTACGACTTAATAAATTCATTCGTAATTGATCATCTTTATGCCTAACGTCGTGCAGAAATGTCCGTCGTCATCAGTAGCCTACTCTCAAAGTTCAGGCGAGCTATGTAGGCTATGCAGTAGACTAGGCAGTTTTTTATTATTATTTTTTTTTAATTAGTTTTTAAGAAGAATTGTATTTAATCGGTGTGTTTTGGCTTCAGTTAAAATTAGTAAATAAACTGAAGTAAAATAAATAAATAAACAAACATTAGGCTAGCCTATACTAAACGGAATATGAGGACCTTTTATAAACAGGCTAGGTCTACTTTTTGTAGTCATTTAGATTGCAATTTTTAACAGGGATTAAAATTTGCGTGTTTAATATGTTATTTTAATATATATGCCGCCTATAGCCTACATCACGAAAAAAGAATGCAAATTCTCTGTCTGTACTGTTGAACTGACTGCCGCTTTTATATAGAAATGTTGAAGAGAGAAACTATAATGAAGAATCTCCCGTCCATTAACCGATTAAAATCCGGTTGATTACATTTAATAAACTAAGAACTTTTCAGTTGCTTTCCATTTGAAATAATAATATTTTATAGCCTAATAAAATACTATTTCTATTACTAAAAATATTAATAGTCTAATAATAATAATAATAATTGTTGTTGCTGTTGTTGTTAATTATTTTATTTATTTATTTATTTTTGTATATGTTTAATATATAATTTAACATTGCATATTTAAGCAAGGTTGATTATTATTAATATTATCACTATGACAGCCAATGTATAGTGTGATATTGTTAAGTATTCTTTGTTCTAGAATGGGGTCTCTAATTTCTTTAGGATCAACAAAAGGGCTAAATTAAATATCGTGTGAGGCCTGTATCCAACAATGATGGGTAAGTAAAAGAAATAATGGATACCAATATGGTATTCAGCTCGGTCCCTGAATAATTTAAAAGAAGTGAATAATTACAGTCCAAAATGGTAATTATTGTTGGCGAGAAAGAAAGTCTCTTTCCTGTGAAAGTCAATAGCACTGAGCTGGGTCGCATTACTCCAAACTCCCCCCAGATCCTCCCTCCGCTATCAATTGCAGCTCGTTTTCACATCACAAGCATACTAGAGACTATCACGAACAGTTAAACATAGCGAAGAAAAAAAATCAAGAAAATATCGCTAAAGTTCACTATACACTTAGCATGCATGGTATAAATTCTAGTATCTCTCTAAAAACATTTATGATTTGTTTATATCCTTTAATTATGTTTTCATGATGGTCCATCACACATTTTTAGAACACCGAATTCAATATCGCCATAATGGGTTTATTAGGCTCTTCAATTGTAATCTCTTTTTATTAATAATATTGTTATCAATTATTGCTCCTACATCCCATAGCCTATTCCTGTTAAGATGTTGCGTTGTATCTTAAATAGCCTATTTATTGCAGACACGGCTTTTAAGCTGAATTTAAAGCATAACGTTGTAAATTAGTCTTCATAAGAATGATTGCCCCTAAAAGTTAAATTAACCCGTGGGAACTAAAACATATGCGGGCTTTAGCACACCCCTAACCCACACCGATCCAAATAGCCCCCGGAGACAACCTTTGCATAGCCTAAATCCCCCGGCGCCATGCAGTTTCAATAACACTGTAGTTTATTTTTAAACAGACACTGAATATAGATGAAAAAGGCTCGAGGCCATTCCCTTTTTCCGTTTTATGCGCTCTTTTAATTTATGCAGTTTCTTATGATTTCCATAAAATGTTCCTATTCGAAACAAAATAAATTGTAAGTTTTATAAATAATGTTTTGATTAGAACTTTCTCTTCTCTTTGGTAACCAACGTGCCTGGTCCACGAGTGAATTTATATCGTTTAGGTTTTGACAGTGGTCCAGTCAGATAATTGATATTCGTGCACGAGCTCATAGTATCTGACGGTGGTCATTGACTGGTTTGTAAATACTTAACATCATAATCGGTTCCCTAAACGACTTGGCCTAGATCATTTCTACCTTTCGTTATGTAAACATTAGCTTTGTTTCATGAAACTTAATCAGACGACTCCTCCTTTCTCCGATTTCTTTCATTTTCATTTTGCAGCATTTTCTTTTTATTTCCCTATTTTTATTTGTAAGTTTTTGCTATTTGTATTTATTAAGTAAAGCCTGCAACAAATCATATTCACCGTTATACAAGAAAAAACAACATTTTATTGTATTAAAATCATTCAACAACAACCGTTTTCCTCAGAACGCATCAGCCTGATTCCCATACAAAAACTCGGAAAGTGGTAGGCTGTTTCACATTAAACAAATCTTTTCGTAAAGTCTAGGCTACGGTATTTAGTTTACTACTAGGTTGGCTAATCTAAAGTTTTACTAAATGCCACGAATGCCCCCGTACACACTGGCAGACAAGCAATCACTTTGATGTGTTAAAAGATCACGTGGTGAACTTTAAACGTCTCCGGGCCTCGATGACAGCACTGACTGTCGTCCCCATTGGTCCCGAAGGCAAATAGTTAATGTAAATATGCTGCTGCTAAGTGGGAGTGCCTCGCTATTAGTTTAGCTGTCACTTGAGCTCTGTCGAATGTCTACAGTGGTTGTGTCGCTGAGGTCCACACTAGCATGTGGTCAGCATCCGCGCGCGCCTCAACACTAGTCGCGGGAGAGCAGAGTAGCCTACGATGCAAGTCTACGCGCTCTAATAGGCCTAAGAGAAAAACCGCTAAATAAGCTCTCGTGGACATTTTATATCAGATCGGCGGGATTCCGAGGCGTCTGATTAGGCTACCAGAACGCTCTAATAGAGGACAGACAGAGCGCTGTTATCCAAAGGACTCGAAGGTTTCCTATACGCGTTTTCCTCCACAGATAAAAGGCTTGCATTCTTACGAAAAAGGTGAGATTTGTTTAGGTTTGCAGTGTACTTTTGTTTAAAAAAATATTCAGATGCGATAATAACAAAACACTGTTTGAATTTTTATCCACAATTTGTCCAAAAGCGGCTACTGCTTAGTTTTGAACACTATAAATAAGCTACATCCGTATTAAAACACGGGCTATAGATATGTACAATCTATTGAAATAAGCTAAAGCCTCTATAAAATCAGTTGTACTTGATGCGCATTTGAAGATTTATTTAAATTGAAAATAGAAAAAAAATCAGCTGTAGCTTACTCTTAATTATGGTTCATTTGGTTTATCAACAGATCAGATATATAAAGCTCATATTAAGTATTAATATTAATTAATAATATCATATTATTCGAATTAAATAGGCTCAAAGCTTCTTAAACCTTTTGTTAAGCTCTTTGGCAAGGCTCAATTAATAATTTCCTTCCGCTTTTTCCTTTATAACCCCTACGTTGTTTGCTATTTGTAAAAGGTCTTTTGTTCAACACATAGAGTAAACTTGTATTGCAAACAAACTGTAAATATATCAAAATAGGCTAAGTAGAATTTCGTAGTTTTATCTTTTTATAAATTTGTGAAATAAGATAATACGAAGGGGATTTTTTTTCAGTTTGTAAATCAGTATAGGCTACACAATAATGTCCTTAAAAATATTCCTTGTATCCATCTTCGCAGATTTCCAGGAATGGAATCTATCCCAAATCAGCTGCCGGCTGGAAGGGACTCCAGCTGTTCGCCGAACTCTAAACAAGACTTGAAGTCTTACTCTGGCCCAACACTCAAACCGAACCAAGTCAGCGAGACCTCTTTATACGGAATACCGATCGTTTCGTTAGTCATAGACGGTCAAGAGAGACTTTGCCTTGCTCAAATATCCAACACTCTTCTGAAGAACTACAGCTATAACGAAATCCACAACCGACGCGTGGCCCTGGGCATCACTTGCGTGCAGTGCACCCCGGTCCAGCTGGAGATTCTCAGGCGCGCGGGAGCAATGCCTATTTCCTCGAGACGCTGCGGAATGATTTCAAAGCGAGAGGCCGAGAGGCTCTGCAAGTCGTTCCTGGGTGCCCACAGCCCGCCGAAATTACCAGAAAATTTCGCCTTTGACGTATCGCACGAGTGCGCGTGGGGCAGCCGGGGCAATTTCATCCCAGCCAGATACAACAGCTCGAGAGCGAAGTGCATTAAATGTTCGTTCTGCAACATGTATTTCTCTCCAAACAAGTTCATCTTTCACTCTCATCGCGCGCCGGAGTCCAAATACACGCAACCCGACGCAGCAAACTTCAATTCATGGAGAAGACACTTAAAACTGACTGATAAAAACTCACCGGACGATGTGTCCCATGCCTGGGAAGACGTCAAAGCCATGTTTAACGGTGGCAGCCGCAAGAGGACGCTGCCAATCGGTGGGTCTGATAGTTCGTCCTCGCTTAAAGCGCAAGCACCGAGAGGTCAGACCCACGGGGAACCGTCTGAGCTGCCCCACAAAACTGTCCGATGTGAGGATGACAGGGGGAACGTGACAATGCCGAGCAGCATACGCAGTTACCCCGTTATCCCGGTGCCCAGTAAGAGTTTTGGGATGTTACAGAAAATTCCACCACCGCTCTTTCCACATCCATACGGTTTCCCGGCGTTTGGTTTGTGTCAAAAGAAGGATGACGGTGTGGTGATGGGAGAGCCGAACAAAACAAACCTGTCAGGTGTTTTCTGGCCGAGCGCTAAAGAGAGTGCATATCCTGCCTTTCCTATGTTTTGGCCTACAACAGGCAGCTTGGCCATGCCAACATACCACCATGCTCAACCTAAGCCTCCATCTGACGTGTTGTGCACCAGAAATAGTGAGCTAGACGTGTCAGAGCAAAGTGACCGAAGCACGAGCACCCCTAAAGACAGCCTACTTGATAATGAACGCTGTTCCAGCACTCAGTCTACACGAAACGAGGAGGATAAATCTGGGGATGAGAGCAGGTCGATAGAAGGGATGCCAACCACCCCGAGAAAAATAAGCTACATATCTGCTTTCAGGCCGGTTGTTAAAGATGTTGAGAGCATCGCAAAACTATACGGAAACAGGGGTCCGTATTCTGGTCCTCCATCTGGCTATATGTCACCAGATTTCTTGAGTGAAAGCTCTAGTTATAGATCGGTGTCTCCGGACGTGGACAGCGTGGACGATCCGGATGTGGATGTTGAGTCACATAAAGTGCACGAGGACGAGGAGTGTTTGCAGCTGTCTGTCGATGACCGGCGGAGTCCTCGCGGGTTGCCCGTAGCACAGAGTGACGAGGTTAAAGGTCAAGACCAAGATAATAGCCAAATGCACACCCTGAGTGATCTACACACTACGAATTCAAGTGAAACGCGGTCGTCCGATTTGGAGAGGCACGGCAATAAACACACGACGCGATTTGAAGTGAGTAACAGGACCATGCGTAATTCCTGTGATTTTATATTAAAAGCTAAGATTTTTTTTTCTCATTATTTAAAAAAAACAACAGGGTTAGGTAGCCTATATGACGGCTTGCTTTTTATGAAATAATTAATTACTATAAACTTTATATTTATTATTCCCTATTATAAAAAAATAATAATAGCCTAATCTAGGCTAGGCTATATAAAGTTGCCCGTTATAGTAAAACGGCAGAAAATTAGAATTAAGGAAATGTCATTTTTTCATTTAAAAATAATAAATGTAATGTTTTTCTTTGCTTCTTCAACTATAAGTAGATCTTTTCGATTTATTAAGTGTGTTTTTTGTTTTAATGAAATTTATATAGGCTTATTTCGGCTAATTATTGTTAATGTTTTAAAATGAGTAGGTTATGTGCATCTAGGTTCTTGGGATAGCCTACTGATAATTGTCGCGCTGCTTTTAAAACTTTCGTTTTCATAGCCTAATTAATGTGTTATGAGTGGATCGTCATAATCTTAGTTCTTTTAAAATGTAATTGAATCAAAATAGCGGAGGTTCCACTCCTATTCTACTAATCGCATTCTAATAGAATATGCAAAAATGTGATAATTGCGAATAATTTTCTTCTCAATTTCCCAGGTTTATGCGCGTGAAAGGGACGAGCACGTGAATCAGATGAGCACATCTTATTTTGGTTCAACGACCACCTGCCAACGCGAACTGAGTGGTAGGCCTATTTTGATTAATGTGGATTTTTCTTTCTTCATTTAAAAAAAAAAGTCCTTATTATCATACTGCGTTTGTTAAATAAATATATATGCTTAAAGTAAAAGACGTGCACGAAGAAGAACCTTCGTCCACGGTGGAAGAGACTGAACCCAGAAATCATCAGGATCAAACAAACATTATTGAGGAGCGCCTAAAGGAACCAAATGATGGTGCGTAGCTACGGTTAACTGGACTTCCTAATATTCAACAGCAGTCTGTTGATTTTCTTCATACTGTATTTGTTGTGTGTGCAGATGAGGAAACATTGAGCAAGAACACTGGCAGCAGGATCTCCTTAGTAGAGAAAAACATAGAGAACATGGCCAAAGGTAATCAAACAAAACAATATGTGCTGCATTTAGAAGAGCTGGAAAAAAAGTTGCAGTTGATATATATATATATACTGAGCTAATGAGCTACTTGTTTTATTTATTTAACAGAGGAACTGCAGAAACAGCTTGTGGAACAAGTTGAGCTTAGAAAAAAGTTGGAGCGTGAATTCCAAAATCTAAAAGGTAGGTTGTTTTATGTTAAAAGTCTTTTTAATGTATTCTTTGTGCTTTCCTAAATGTTTACAAAAAGATCAGATCATTAATTCATGATAATTTATCATAATAATTGTTACCAACTCACCTACTTAGAATTGCTTGAATTGAAGTCATCCTAAATTTATTCAATATTTTTATATTTTTATTTATAAGTACTGAAACTTGCTGAAAAAAAAATAATAACTGTTATTAATAACAGTTAATAACAAATGCGTAACGAATTGCCTCTTCCTGTAAAATGCTGTTCAATTGTTGTTCATTTAAAATGAAATAATAATAGTTAAAAACTCATAGTTAAAAATTATATTGTAATGTGTAAACAAGAAACAGTCTGGCAAGACATGCAACAAAAAGTCCAACCATCAACAAAGATGAAAATAGATTTAGAGAAGTTTTGCATAACATGGGCAAATGAACCATATAAATAGTCTGCCAACATTAATTTCATTGAAAAGATTTTGTGGTCATTTAGTTAAATGTTACACTCTCCACACTGTGGACAGATAGATAGACAGTTTTTCTTCTTTCATTTTTTATTTTTTTATTGAGAATGACAAAAAATTATGAAATACTCCAACAAAAAAACTAAATACTGAAGCTCATAATAAAGTTTAGCTCGTGACCATGATTTAAACAGGGACAAATGAATATTGGAGAGGTTGATGAAAAGTGATTCTAAGAACGACAACATTCAAAAGTCTTGATTCTACACAATTTTAAAATCTATTGTGAACAGTATATCTCTGTTAATTTTTGAAGAAGTTTATTCTGACTTAATGTCATATATAACATTTTTTAAATGTAAGTGCTTTAAACTTAAAAGCAGAGTTAATAAATCAGTCAAAATAATTAATTAGGGTCTGAAATTTTTTGCAAAGCACTTTTATATATATATATATATATAGTAATAAACATAAATGTGCCTTGATATTTAATTTACTTCACGTTTTCTTCTTAGACAGTTTTCAAGACCAAATGAAAAGGGAGCTCTCATACAGAGAGGAAATGGTGCAGCAACTCCAGATTGTTCGAGGTATGCGTTCAACTTCACACGACAGCTTTTGGCTATATTTAATAAAAAAAAATAATAATAATAAATAAAAAAAACAATACACTAAACTATCGATCAGAACCGATCACATGATCTTAGGACCTTTTGTGGACCTTTCGAGAGTTTGTTCAGTCCTTAAAAATATTTTATAAGCTACTAAGCATCAGGTTTATGGATTTTCATTGCTGCAATAAGGAACTTGCAGGGATCTGATGGTATTTATTTCTGAAACATGTACAATTGGATGCCAAAAAATCCAATGCATAAAACTGAATCAGTTTAGATGAGGGGGAAAAAATAGTTTCCACACCTGAGATATCCTTTGTCTCTCCTGCGCAGACACTTTGTGCAGCGAGTTGGACCATGAGAGGGAAACACGTTATGCTATTCAGCAGAAGTTAAAAGGTAATTGATTCTAGCAAGGGCAAGCAAATATTAGCATTCAAGATAACTACTGTAAAGGACTTGGGAAGAACAAAAAAAGCTCTAGGAAGAATCTTAGGAAGGCATGGTGTGACTGTATTAAGAAGTGTGACCTTGAATATTTGACCAACTGTTAATTTGTAGACAGTTTATATATTTTAGAACCAGATTTTAGCCACACTGCAGTGTATTATAACAGTTATTGTCCTAGAACACATTTTTTCTCACACTCTGTTTTTCTGTATACCCCACCCAACGCATAATCATATGCCGGTTTTGTTTTAAATGATTTATTCACTTTTTTCCCAGAAGCTCACGACGTACTACACCATTTCTCGTGTAAGATGCTGACTCCACGTCACTGTGCTGGAACCTGCACCTTTAAACCTCCTCTTCTACCACCTTGATGGACACCTATTGAAGACATAAGTGTTCTTTAGAAATACCGCTGTGTCAAATAAAACTTTACTTTTTTCCTCTGCAAAACACTGTCAACCTTTAGACCTGGAATAAGGATGTGTGTACTGTAGTATTTTAGCTCTTACACTGTAATGAAGTCATTTTCATTTGCAAAAGAGTTTTCAGAGTCACTGTATGTACTGTATAATTTATATAAAGTTCTAGAAAATTGCATTATAAAATTTTTGGTAGCACTTTATTTTACAGTCCTGTTCCTCATGTTTATACTAGGTACTTATTATAGTAATTACAATAACTATGTAATAACTAGGTACTAACCCTAAACCTAACCTCACCCCATGTATTAACCTTACCCCTAACCTTACCTTGTATTACCAGAACTTTCTTAGATAAGTACACTGTAAGTACACTATAAGTACATGTAAGTACACGTACTGTAAAATAAAGTGCAACCAAATTATTTTTTTGAAGTCCCACTTAAAAATATAATCATCAGCTGTTAAAATCACTGGTATTAAGTGGCTATGTGCAATGAATATATTTGTCATGTATCCTGTGATACGTTTTTTGTTAGTGATAGATTAGAACATTTTGTTAAATTGGCTGCAACAATAATTCATGTTTTTGTATATTTTATTTATTCCATGTCCATGTTGGTTGTTTATTTTCATCTGCATATTTGTATATTGATGTAAAGCACTTTAAATTGGAAACCCTAATTACTGAAATGTGGATTAAATGAACTTGTTTGAGAGTCTGTCTTCATTTTAATCAATTTCCATAACAATGAACTACATTTGCATCTGTAGAAGTCCCGAAGAACAACATGACATTGATATCAAAATCTTTCTTAGTTTGTATATTCCTGCACATAATTCCACGAAAAGTACTCTATCATTATGACAGTTCTGATTAGTGCAGAAACCCAAGAATTTGTTAAAATTCACACTTATTCATACACTTATGCTGTACTTCATTTATTGATTTTTATATACCGAAAAATAATTAAGTATTATTTGTAAAGAATAATTGTATGTTTTTTGTTTAATGCTCATATAAGCAGCATGAGACTGCTGTCCCTTCATCTAAAGGCCAACTCATGAAGGTCAATGGCGCATCGCAAGTATCCACTAACACTAATTCTTAGCATTTGTAACTGATTTTACAACTCCATTAGTTTCTATCTCCATTTATTGTTTCAGCTGGTTCACGACAACAACCTTGAAGATGAGAAGGTATTGTCTGGTTATTTCCTCCGAGTCCATCAGCTACCACAGAGCATGTACTCATGGACAACATCACAAATAATGTGACCCTATATCAGCTAATGAAATGTAGGGTAAAAAAATAAATGTCCTGTCTTTATAATTACTGATATTATGTAGTTAGCTGTATAGGTTTCTACTGTAGAATCTTAATAGGTCGCATAAATAGATTTGAGCAATTACGCCTAAATCGACAATCTGTTTTGCTGACTTTTGCTTGTAAAATTGGTTAGGGTTAGGAAGACTGTAACTCTTAATCTAACTGCTGTCTATTGGACAAGCTGTTTTCCCTCAAACACAGTTTAATTCTTTGCAATTATCCAGCACAGATAAGCAGAATAATCATCATAATAGCTTTGTTCTGACACAATAATAAACCAAAGTAAAACTATTTGATGATAATACAAATTATTAAAAGAAACTGCGTGAAAATAATAAATCCTCATGAGTTTGACTGCCCTTTACTACAGGAAACAAGAAATAGGGAAGGCGGCGTCCACTCAGGGACAGTTACAATAAAAGGTATGAGTCTGCCATCTAGTGGACACAGATCATGTTAGTCATCCCAGATTCGAAATAGGGTTCAATAGTTTAGTTCTTGTTATACACTCGCTTGGTTCTTTAACTTTTCTGCTTAAAAGCTATCTTACAGAGTGTTTAATTCACCTCACACATACATGAACTAGACAATAATTCATTTATTTTAACTGATGGGATAAAAAGTAAACAGCCAAACAGCAGAAATTTTACAAACAAAACTTAGGCTATTAACGTTAGATGTTTACGATTTGATAAGAGGTAACTTATCAACTCACATTTAAGGATTTTATTAGTATTTATCAAATGCAAAGACGAAAGTTGTCAATGGCTTTAGCACTGTTTAATGTAAATGTTATAGGCCTATGTGGTTTTGACTGGATGAATGAATCATCTTTGCAACTAAAAAATGCACGTGATTAAAAATCACAACATTGCATAATCCCGTTTTTCCCCCATGTTCTATAAAACACACTGTTCGTTCTCGGACTTCCCATTATTGATCAGATGACAAAACCGAATGCAAATTGCATGTGATTATCTGGAAAGAAAGTACAGTTACTTTTTGTTTTGTTTTGTTTTGTTTTGTTTATTTAGTACAACAACTTCAACACCTTTCCTAATTTTATAACATGATGAATCTAACCAGAGAGAGCGTTTCGTATGATGCCATATTTTCCATTGAAGCAGCGTGAGATCACATAACCCGCGCTCATTTTTGAACTAGAGGGATTCCCGAACATTTGAACAAGCTCTCGTCATGGTCACGTGCCAAGGCTCCGATCACGCTTGCGCCAGAGAAACAAGATGGCGGAGAGTGCGGAATTGAAGGTAAAGTGTTACCCGCTATTTACTTTCAATATAGCCTTTATACAAGACCTGTTCGGCAATGTTTCCCGTCTGACTTGTTTCTGCGATTGACTTTTGAAAGAAGCGACGTTCCGTATTTGATTTAAAGGCGCTTTATAAGCAGTTTTGAACCCGGTTAAAGGAACACTGTTATTGTTGTGATGGATCCAGCTATCGTTAGCTGCCAGCTAACCCGTACAGCTGTCTGCCTGCTCGTTTTAAATTTAGCCCTCTTCCATCTGAATTAAGATAGGTATACTGTTAATTCTTCTTTTAACGGTTAAATTAAGTGATTAAATAGTCCATGGATAGTCAGAGGAGTCAATAAATGTGAAGCAGCATGTGGGTGGTGCGTAGGTAGCTAACAGCCTGGAGATTCGGTAACGTTACTTTGACAGTTAGAACTTTTTTAACCTGATGAATTTATAAAAGCAGACAACTACTCAGTCCCATAACCTAGGTATCTGACAACCAAGGCTGAATTTTGGGCGTCACAGGCACGTTTGAACCTTTGAATCGAGTGTGACATTCAAAAATGTTGTTTACACAGCACCAGATTTTGAGATGCAGCCATTGACCACGGCCTGTTTCTTTAGTTTCACTGTGATTTAGTTGGACGTTCGTTTCAAGTTGGTGTGTGTTTAGCTGGTGATTACAAGGTGATGCTGTGAGATCCGTTGTCCTGCATTTAGACAAAATGTGAATACAAATTAATGTGTCCTCTGTCATTGTTGTATATTTTGATGTGATTATTTGAGTCACACCAATGTTGTTTTAATCATGATTTGGATTGCTAGTGATATTAAAATTAATTTGGTCAGCTCTTTGTTGTTGTACTATAGTGTTACATCTAGACCTCTAAACTGGCTCTGATTTTTATCACTTAGACAGAATACTGTCAAAAGAGTTAGGGAGCAGACCAGTTAGCTGCAATATTTTCCAAATAGGGTTGCAACAATTGATTATTTTGATAATCAATTAATCTAATGATTATTACAATAATTAATCGTCTAATCAATTATTTTAACCGATTAATCAGTAGGCTTTGTTCTATTATTGTGCTTTTACAATTAAAGTACTGAGTTAAAATACTGAATACACATATTCTAACTAATAAATAAAACATGGTAATCACTTCAGCTTTGAAATGAATGTCAAATAATTATGACTATTGTACTATATATATATTATATATATATATTATATATATACTATATATATATTTGAGAATTACATAAATATTAGTTTTTAAAACGTTTGCTGCTAAACTGCTTTTAGATCTTTGTTTCAGATGTTTCTGTGATTCTGAAATATAATTACAAGCACTTCATACGTTTCAAAGGCTTTTATCAACAATTACATGACATTTATGCAAAGAGTCAGTATTTGCAGTGTTGGCCCTTCTTTTTCAGGACCTCTGCAATTCGACTGGACATGCTCTCAATCAACTTCTGGGCCAAATCCTGACTGATAGCAACCCATTCTTTCATAATCACTTCTTGGAGTTTGTCAGAGTTAGTGGGTTTTTGTTTGTCCACCCGCCTCTTGAGGATTGACCACAAGTTTTCAATGGGATTAAGATCTGGGGAGTTTCCAGGCCATGGACCCAAAATTTCAACATTCTGGTCCCCAAGCCACTTAGTTATCACTTTTGCCTTATGGCACGGTGCTCCATCGTGCTGGAAAATGCATTGTTCTTCACCAAACTGTTGTTGGATTGTTGGAAGAAGTTGCTGTTGGAGGTTGTTTTGGTTCCATTCTTTATTCATTGCTGTGTTTTTGGGCAGAATTGTGAGTGAGCCCACTCCCTTGGATGAGAAGCAACCCCACACATGAATGGTGTCAGGATGCTTTACTGTTGGCATGACACAGGACTGATGGTAGCGCTCACCTTTTCTTCTCCGGACAAGCCTTTTTCCAAATGCCCCAAACAATCGGAAAGGGGCTTCATCTGAGAATATGACTTTGCCCCAGTCCTCAGCAGTCCATTCACTATACTTTCTGCAGAAGATCAATCTGTCCCTGATGTTTTTTTTGGAGAGAAGTGGCTTCTTTGCTGCCCTTCTTGTCACCAGGCCATCTTCCAAAAGTCTTCGCCTCACTGTGCGTGCAGATGCGCTCACACCTTCCTGCTGCCATTCCTGAGCAAGCTCTGCACTGGTGGCACTCCGATTCCGCAGCTGAATCCTCTTTAGGAGACGATCCTGGCACTTGCTGGACTTTCTTTGATGCCCTGAAGCCTTCTTTACAAGAATTGAACCTCTTTCCTTGAAGTTCTTGATGATCCTATAAATTGTTGATTTAGGTGCAATCTTAGTAGCCACAATATCCTTGCCTGTGAAGCCATTTTTATGCAACGCAATGATGGCTGCACGCGTTTCTTTGCAGGTCACCATGGTAAACAATGGAAGAACAATGATTTCAAGCATCACCCTCCTTTTAACATGTCAAGTCTGCCATTCTAACCCAATCAGCCTGACATAATGATCTCCAGCCTTGTGCTCGTCAACATTCTCACCTGAGTTAACAAGACGATTACTGAAATGATCTCAGCAGGTCCTTTAATGACAGCAATGAAATACAGTGGAAAGGTTTTTTTGAGATGAAGTTAATTTTCATGGCAAAGAAGCACTATGCAATTCATCTGATCACTCTTCATAACATTCTGGAGTATATGCAAATTGCTATTATAAAAACTTAAGCAGCAACTTTTCCAATTTCCAATATTTATGTAATTCTCAAAACTTTTGGCCACGACTGTACACACACACACACACACACACACACAATACAAATAAATATATTAGGCACACAAAATGAAATGACAGACTCTCTCTTTACCTTTTAATTAACTGAATGAAGAAGTAATTGACTGACTGAATGATGCATCATTCTGCCTAACATCTCCTTTTTGTAAGTCGTATATGGAACAAAATAAAGTGCTAAGACATTGAATTTTTTCGATAATTATTTTTTTTTTATCACAACATTAGCTCTCTTAAAACACCTTATAATGTTATAGTAATCAATACAGTCCTTGGGCCCATTCTTCGTATGTCGCTAACTCAGATTTGATAGTTGATGATTTGGCATGATCTTGGATTGGTTGGTTCTTCGACGCCTTCGTTTCCTTATAAAAATATAGAATATAATTAAGTCTTTCATCCGGTGTCTTTTTTAATTATATGATGTCATTAGGTTGCTGTCTTGGCGCCAGCCAAGTTATAACATGTTATTGTGAAATTTAGTAACTAGCTTTTACAGTTGCATATCATAATGTGTATCATGTTCTTATTATCTTAATGTTTGGTGTATCAGTCAAAACAAAAAGTTCAGTTTAAACCTCTTCCTGGTGGTTTTAAACATTTATGGTTTTCAAACATTTAGTTTGATTTATTTTATTGTTATTAAACTTTAACCAATTTGTGGGTTATGAAGGAAGCAAGCCTGCTTTACGCAGTTACCAAAATGATGTCCTTTCAGAGAAGTGCTTCCTAAAGAGGTTGTGTCTTTATCATAAGTTAGTCAAGGCTTATGATAACCACACTCATTGAAACTACTATAACCTTATTGTTGATTCAAGCAATTGTTTGATTAAATGCATCTTTTTAGAGAAGTAGTATACTGTTCAGGGCTGAGTTTCCCAAAACCTTCGTTAGTCCAAGAAGTTCATAAAAATGATCATACGACTGATCTTAATACTACGGTCTGTTTCCCAAAAGCATCGTAACTTAAGTAGCACTTGAAAATCATCGTAGATCTATGAGTGATCATATAGACTATATTATTATGTAAAGTATAATATGTATTAATATAATACAATATTTAATATTTAATTATATCTTAGTTGTCTGGAACACAGCATTTGGTTAACATTTTAATAAATGAGTGTGTACTACAATTACGAGCCATTCTATAAGGTGACATTTCAGCACTTGACAAATGTGTTTAGTGACTCCTAACTAGCACTTAAAGCACAGCTACGTGCAATTGTGTAAGTGTATTTTTGGGAAACGCACGTGAAACAATAACGAAAGATTGTAAAATGACTCGTAGAGAACGCTCTTAAGCTCTAAGATCAATTCTTATCGAGAAACGCAGCCCAGGCTTCTCTTAACTCCGAGATCAGAACAATTTATATAAATCAATTCACCTTTATAGCATTTTATACAATACTTATAGTTTCAAAGCAGCTTTACAGTAACAAACTTATTAATGTTACAAAGTTATGAAATTAATATAGTTTTTAAGTGTATTCAATTTATCTCAGTAACCACCAATATTGCAATGTTGTTTTTATGAAATAAACTCAGTTCAAATAAAGCAGCTCTGTAGAGGATAAATGTCATTATTCATCTGAGGTCCCTATCAGTTCTTTAGTTAAATGCAATCTTGTTTTTCTAATACAGGGGGTGTCCAATGTCGGTCCTGGAGAGCCGCACTCCTGCAGAGTTTCACTCCAGCCCTAATCAAACACACCTGAACAAGCTAATCAGGATCTAAGGGTTACTAGAAATCAGCAAACAGGTGAGTTTTTATCAAGGTTGGAGCAAAACTCTGCAGGACTATGGCTCTCCAGGACCGGCATTGGCCAACCTTGTTCTAATATTTTCTGCAAGGTATCTTTTTCTTTAAAAATGTCGGCTTGTTTTTTTAACATATTGAATTTTGTTTGTTTAAACAGACAAAGTCACTGCGGCTTTTTAGGAGTTTTTCATGACCTATTGCCGTGTTTCCACTGGAATCACCCGAAACAATTGTACCAATGAAATCACAATGCTGCGTGAACTCAACCAATCAGCATGTTTAGCGCCCAAGTCCCGCCCCTGAAAGTTCCGGACCTTTGAAAAAGTACTACCTCACCAGCAGGGACTTTCTGAGGGGCATTTTTTTATCTGGAACTTTATTTAGTTCCTGGTTCCTGTGGTGGAAACACACCGAATACCAGCCCAAAGTCCCTAGTTCCTGGGTAAAGTTCCAGAGGTGGAAACACAGCTTATGGTACTTGTTTCTATAGCTGCTAGTTCACTTAGCTTGTGTAGAAATCTTGTGTTCAGCATCCTGCTGTTTGTAGAGGTATATTTAGACATGTCTGTTTACAGACCCAAGAGCCCATTTCCCATAGGTATCTGTGTCATTGAGAGATGACAGTAGAGTGTAAATAGTCTTTAGAGATTCATTAGAGATCATTAATTTGACCAAAAGTGATAGTAAAGATATTTATAATGGTACAAAAGATTTGTATTTTAAATAGCCGGTGCTATTTTGAAAATGTTTTATTAATCAAAGAATCATGACAGGAATCAAATGTGTGTCATGATTTCCACAAATGTATTAACCAGAACAACTGTTTTAACATTAATAATAAAAATGCTTCTTGAGCACCCAATCAGCATATTAGAATGATTTCTGAAGGGCCTGAAGACTGGACTAATGGCTGCTGAAAATTCTACTTTGCCATCGCAGGAATAACTTGCGTTTTTTAAAATATAATAGAGTCGAAAACAGTTTCTTTTAAATTGTAATAGTTTCAAAATATCACTGCCATGGTGAACAGAAGATATTTTTTTTTTTAAATATTTGAAAAATCCTACCTATCTCAAACTTTTGAACATTGTGACTGTGGACTCTGTCTGTAGTTGTAAACGTTCACAAAGTTTAGAATTCCTTAGAATCACAAAAAGATCCCTGCTTGCTTAATCATCAGGAAGTTTTATTTTTTATTTTTATATACATAGCTCAGGGTCTACTTCCTATTCCTTTGTCTTCACAGGGTTATTGGTCCCTCATGAGAATGAGCTCATCCTAATAAACCGTTTAAACTTCACCCTGCTCTCTCTACTCCCTGTTGACTAGGGGATTCAACTGTGGGCCAAGAGTTTCCTCTTTTTTTTTCTTTTGTTTTTCATACAGGTTGTGGAATATTCATTTGCTTTAGAAGTATGAAAGAATAAACATTCTGAACATAGCATTCTGAACCCATGCTATGATTTACCAGAAACATCAGGCTTTCCCATGAGTGCTTCTTGCTTCACCAAACTTCTTGATCCCTTCTAGGTTTACACTGGGGGCCATTCCTCACTACAATAGGACGAGAGCAAGAGTCTGATCATCTGTCTGCACTGGCAGTGAAGCCGTTTATTTGTGTTGGGGAGGTGGGGTGGGTGGAAATTAATAAAGAGTGTTTGTGTCAGTATTTGTGTGAACAGTCCAGTTGGCACTTGGCAGTAAACTGGGGTGGAGAAATATGAGCCTCTGTTGGTCTGTGGTTCTCTTGTTTTCCCTGGAGCTGTGCTCCACTGCTTTTGTTATGAAAGCTCACCGGCCCAAGCTCAGGCTTGATCTTCCCTTCCCCCACTATCTTACCCTCTTCACCTCTCTACTTGCCCATAGGTTTTAATAGAATCCAAATGCTGGTACCACCAACACAGCCCTTTATAGTCTCAAAATATCCATGAACGACTTGGGAGGTAAAGTCTGCACATGAGAAGTGACTTTGTTCCCACACATGTCGGTGTTAACGTTTGGTCAAACGCTGTACATGAGGGATGTCTAATTACATGTCTGCGTCGCAAGGCAAGCAAAACAACACAATACAAATGTAACTTAAAAATCCCTTAAAAACCTGACTTGATCTGCATTTGGCAAACTGAACTAGAGCTAAAGATCTTTGCCCGAACCCGACGGGACCTGACGGGTTCAGTTGGGTTCGAGCTTACTTTATATCATCTTATAAGGGCTCGGGTCGGGCTCAGGCTTGCGCTACGGTTTGCGAGGTAAACGAGCGGTCATGTGATGTGTTTCGATTAGCGCGAGAAAGATGCGAAAATGGATGCTGAGTAGGTGTGACCGAGGCTTGCCTCTGGCGATTACGTTTTGGTTGAACCAGCAACTAAAGCAAAGTCAGAAGTGTGGAAAAGTTTTGACCTTGTTTATAATGAGAATAATGAGTGAATAATGACGCACCATCAGTGAGCGCAGGAACGCACTGAAGCCATCTACAGTGGATTAAATCATTTTCCTCCACAAAAACATGTAGGCTGAGGCTAATCTCTGTGAGTAAAGGTTTTTCAAATGATAACTAAATATTCATTGAGTCTTAAATGCATAATGTGGACAGAGTATTTAGGCTACGCTAATGTTGGCATTATTCTTTTATTAACTGTCAGCTGCTAGTGGCGAAGCAAATCCGGCGGAGCCTTTATCTTAATTTCGTTTAGGGCTGAAACGATTCCTCGAGTAACTTGAGTATCTCGATTACAAAAAATGATCGAGGCAAATTCCTCTGCCTCTAAGCCTCTTTTAATTTATTTTAAATCTCACGTCAGGTTCTTTTGCAATGATTTTTTTTTTTTTTTTGAACTTTTCTTTTATTTCCTATTATCAAGTGCAGTCATACAGTATGTCACGAATTAACATTTTGATGGTACAATATTGATGGTGCAGTTAAAGTGTCAAGGGCAAGTCTACAAATAGAATAGCAGTCCATAGATGTCTTCCATCCCAACAAAAATACATGTGAGGGGAAAGATCCTTATCTCTGCAAGTGCAATACCACATGTACATTTGGAAGATAGTACAGATTTTTTTTTACAATACAAATGACCATTGGAAAATAAATGATAAATAAGTAAAATAAAAGTAAGAAAAATATAGTCTGCATAAAAGTCATATCAAATGAAAATGTTGGGCAATGGAGGACCATTTATTTAGGAATACATCTGCTTTCAGTTGTAAGTATGCTGTTGTATGCTCCATGTTATAAACATCTTGGATTCTTTCCCTCCATTGAGCAACCGTTGGAGGGTGTGGCTTCAGCAAAGGAGGCTGTGATTACCTTTTTCGCTATTAAAAGAAGGATTCTCAGCAAACATGTTTGGTTATTCTCTTCAAGGTCAGCTGGCAGTATCTCCAGCACAAAGTATGATGGTTCAAGAGGCAGATCAATACAAAGACATTTTTTTATTTCTTTTTGTACATTTTGCCAATATTCTGTTATCTTTGGGCAGTCCCAAAATATATGAGTGTGATCTCCCACCAAGCCACATCCCCTCCAACAGTCGTCTGAATTGTTACTCCATTTTGATGTTATGAATGGAGTTCTAAAATATCTCATTTTAATTTTCCATCCAAATTCCTTCCAGTTAGGACTACTGGTTACCCAGTTTTAAGTTTCCCACTGCTTATCTGTAATTATTGTGTTCATTTCTAATTCCCATTTTTCTTTAATATCTAAATTATTTCCTTTAAATTCTTCCTGCAATATTTTGTAAATATGTGAAATGAATTTTGACTTCACTATTCCTTCTGTTATTGATATGAAGAAGCACTCTATTTTTGTTGGTAGAGAGCAGAGCCTTTCCTGTTCTTGATGATTTTGGAGGTAATGTCTAATTTGTAAATACCTAAAAAAATCTTGTTTTGGTAAATCATATTTCTCTTTGAGCTTTTCAAATGATTTCAAGGCTGCTCCGTCAAACAGTTGGTCCAAAACCACTAGACCCCTTTCTGTCCATTTCAGGAAACCCTTGTCCAGCCTAGCTGGGGGGAACTCACAATTGTTTGCTATCCTTATAGCTCTGGAAATAGTCATGGGAAGTTGTAGTTTTTTCCTCACAATTGACCATATTTTTAAGGTGTTTTTACTAGAGCCCGACCGATATGGATTTTTGGGGGCCGATGCCGATATTAACTCGAAAAGAGCCGATTTATAAGCCGATATTTTGATTTAAAAAATAATCTGGATATTAGACCCATTTCCTATAAACTGCATTTACACAACATTCAATAGCAAAATATCTGCCTGTTCTATGTATGTGGTCTGTATAAACCATTTTCCAGAATGGACTATGTTAAAAAAAAAGCCTTAGATTACAGTCTCAATGACTAAACAATTGCACATCAAAAGTATATATTTTTTAATGATCAAAAAACAGTCTGGTTTTAAACATTTAACACTTTTACTTTCTTCCAGTTGAAGCTGGTTTTAACAGTCTGTGTGTGTACTGTAAATAAATTATAATACTAAAGTTAAAGTATTTGCAGAAGTAGTCCCACACTTTGCTGCTACAGCATTCACCTTTTTCAGCCATCTGAAGGCAGAAAGAGAGACGGAGAAAGAATAAGCATGTGTATTAATAATATCACCATGTATCATTACTCATGTCATCATTAGAATTATAATAATAATAAACTGGAATCTCCTACATAGGCAAAAATGAGAAATATATATTTTTTTATTTGTCAAGCAATAGGTATTACCTACTTATATTTAACAATATTATTTCAACATTTTCCTGTTATGTCTGTAAAGCTGCTTTGAAACAATATGTAAAAAAAAAAAAAGCGCTTGTTCAGCTCACATTTATTTACATGTCCCCTCTGGTTTAATCATTTCTGACGCACCTACTGTAGTTACTGTTACTACACTATATTTGCTCTCACAGACACATTCACAGCAGACCCGTATATCTTCTCCTCTTCTCTTTGTGCAGTCTGAATCAAAACATCGTCTTGCCTACTATTACCGGAAGATTACGGAATCAATTCGAAGTTGAATGGTTAACGTTAGTGTCATGAACACACCGCTGTCAATTTTGAGAAGAACCACCTTCAAACAAGTTTATAGCAAGCATTTAAGGGGCCTGCTAAAAAGGAAGCTATTAGCGTTAGAGTAACGTAACCAGCCTGAATTCACCAAATTGTTCTCTGGACCTGAGGGTAGCCTCTTCTTCCTTGCTTCTCTCTTAATTCTCATCAGCAGGACTATCGCTCGCTTCTTACAACGGGACAGATACATGTTTGCTGCTGACCGAAAGGAGGAGGAACAGACTATGAAAGAGCTCCCGCTAAACGTTTTTAAAACTCCGCCTATGCCATAGCGCAGCGCAAATCGCGTTGTATCTGAAGGGCAACGCTGAGCCCAGCGGCAAGCGCCGTGCATACCGCGTACTGTGTGAAAGGCCCAATTCCGCGTCATTATGTGGGAAACACACCGCAATAGAATAAGAATAAGTTAAACGCTAACGTTATAGTTTGACCTCCTATTAACGTTCGCGCTCTTCCACTGATAAACATGGTATTAGCTTTGTGGCTAATCTAATATAGCAATGCATTAGCGGCTGTAAGTGATGTTACAGAATATTTAGAAGTAATAATGATAGGACCGTTAGCTAGAACTACCACACAGTTTTTATATACAGGGTATGAACTAAATCTACAATCATTTCACATGACGAACGACAGACTCACCGTCAAAACAGTTGATCGCTTTCTTCTGTAGTGGACTTCTGGCGCTGTTGTTAACTCTGGAGCTGCAGAGCTCCCTCTGGTGGGCACACTATGCAACACTCATAACATGAGTGAAGCATGAGACTCTGTTTCTCATGTTTCATCGGCCGTTATAAATGCCGATGCCGATTTAAATGCAATTAGCTTATATCGGCCGATAATATCGGCCGGCCGATATATCGGTCGGGCTCTAGTTTTTACTCCATACATTAGTAATCTTATTTTTCCCCCATACGTCTTGGTTTAGGAATGGGATTGAATCTAATGGGAAATTTGGGCATTCACTCTGCTCCATTCCAACCCATATAGTGTCAGTGTCTTGGGACATCCACGCGACCATTGATCTCAGTTGGGCTGCCCAATAGTATGTTTTAAAGCTAGTCAAGTCCAGGCCTCCATTTTCCTTTGGGCAAAATAGTCTTTTAAATTTAAGTCTGGGTCGCTTTCCTTGCCAAATAAATTTGGATAACCATTTATCTAATGTAGTAAAGGTGGAGGCAGGAACATATATAGGTAGTGATTGGAAGAGAAAGAGCAACCTTGGTAAAATGTTCATTCTTATAGTTTCTATTCTTCCTATCAGGGAGAGTGGAAGAATTTCCCATCTAGTAAGGTCCGCTTTTATGTTGCCCAACAATTTACCGTAATTGGCTTTAAACAGTTTTGATAGGTCTGTCGTTATGATAATTCCCAAATATCTAAATCCTTGCGACCAGTGGAAATCAAGCCTTTCTGATAATTGGGTTGGCCAATGTCCAACTAGCATCATTGCCTCAGACTTAGATTGGTTGATTTGATAACCAGAGAGTTCTCCATATTTTTTTAAGGTGTCTAGCAGTGCAGGGACAGAAAGCACTGGATCCCTTATATAGGTCAGGATATCGTCCGCATAAAGAGATACCTTGTGCTCCTTATTTCCCATGTCTTTTATGCCTTTTATTTCCTCATTCTGTCTTATAGATGCTGCCAAGGGTTCAATATTTATAGCAAAGAGCAGAGGGCTAAGACAGTCCCCTTGCCTCACCCCCCTCTGTAGATCAAAGAACTCAGAACAGCATCCGTTTACCCTGACACAAGATTTTGGATTTCTGTAAATAACTCTGACCCAATCAACAAATTTTGGGTGGAATCCCATTACTGATAGCGTTTTGTATAAAAAGTCCCAATTTACAGTGTCGAATGCTTTCTGTGCATCAAAGCTTATTAACATTGATGTTTGTTTGTCTCTTTTAGCACAAGTAATTATGTTTAGGGTTCTTCTTATATTGTTGGCACCCTGTCTGTTAGGAATAAATCCTGTTTGATCTGGCTTAATCAGAGTAGTAATATGTTTTTGAACTCTATGTGCTAAAATACTTGTCAGTATTTTCTGATCATTGCATATCAGGCTTATGGGTCTATATCCTTCACTCTTTCCCTTCTTTATGAATCACAGATATAATAGCCTGTGACCATGTCTCCGGAGGGTTGTTCTTAGAGAGGGAGTATCTAAACACCTTGGTTAGTATGGGCGCAAGGTCATTTATGAAGCATTTGTAAAATTCTCCAGGAAGCCCATCGACTCCTGGAGATTTGTTGCTTTTCAACCTTTTTATAGCCTCTCTTATTTCTGTTTCTGTAATTGGTGTTATCATCTGTTTAGATGTTTCTTCTGATAATGTGGGGAGATTTAAACCAGTGAGGAAAGTATCAGTATCCTTTCCTGATGTTTGTAATCTTGGTTCTTTGTATAATTTTTGGTAGAATGATGCAAAGGCATCTGCTACCTCTTTGGGTTGAGATACCGTTCTACTCAGTGCAGGATGACAAACCTTGCATACAGTACGATTAGCTTGAGCTTTACGAAGTTGAAATGCTAGAAGGCGGCTAGCTTTATTCCCCATCTCGTAATATCTCTGTTTAGAAAATCTTAAAGCCCCTTCCGCTTTATATGACAGGAGTTTGTCTAAGGCTTTTCTTGTCTCCTTAAGTTCTGTAGCAATGTTGCTCAATCTTGTGGTTTTGTGTTGTATCTCTAAAAGCTTTATTTTATTTTCCAAATTTAGTTGTTCCTTAAGTCGCTGTCTTTTTATTTTTGATGATATCTGTATTATTTTTCCTCACATAACTGCTTTTGCTCCCTTCCACAGAATTGAAGGATTAACTTCAGCATTATCATTGATCTCAAAATATTCTTTTATGGTTTTGCTTAACTCTTCTACTATTTCAGACTTATTCAGCAGTGATACGTTTAACCTCCAATATCTGAAAAAAGAGTGCATGGCTAGATCTACTTTCAGCACAATAGGTGCATGATCACTCAGAGTTATAGGTTCAATGAAACAGTCTGTTACTTTATGCATGTATTGTTGGGGGAGACAGAAAAAATCAATCCTTGAGTAACTATTGTGGACATTAGAGAAGAAACTGAAATCTTTCCCTTTTGGGTTTTTAGCTCTCCATGGGTCAGTAAGACCCAATTCAGACATAAAGTTATTTAAGTTTTTTGTTTTGGAGCACTGAGATCCCCTCTCAGTGGGCATCCTATCCAGTTTCCCATCCTGCACTGCATTGAAGTCCCCTCCTATTATCAATACCCCTTTTGCATTGCCTGCAATGATGTTAGCGATCTCTCTAAAGAACATTGGATCATACTCGTTCGGGGCATATACATTTAGTATGGATACCTTGTTTCCTCCAGCAGTCCCAACCACCATGACATAACGGCCTGATTTATCCTGTATCACCTTCTCTGCATTAAAGGCCAAGTTTCTGTTGATTAAAATAGCCACCCCTCTTTTTTTCCCATTTGAGGCACTATATACTAAATTAACCCATCCTCTTCTTAATTTTATATGCTCACTCTCTGATAAGTGGGTTTCTTGTAATAATGCAATTGAACATTGAATTTTTTTGAGCTGATTGAATATTTTCTTCCTTTTGATAGGATGGTTTAATCCATGGACATTATAGCTTACTACAATCAGTTTATCCAAGTGGATAACAGTATCCCATGATTTTTACCTTTATAGTAGACATTAAATTTCCAAATGTAGACCCATACCCGTGTTTACAAAGCATCTTATGTGACTGCTTAATTGTAAGAATAACATATAACTTCCACCATTGTGGAGAACAAGAACTCACAAATACAACAAGAAGAAAGAAAAAAAAAACTTCCAAAAACCCGACTGTTCTAACAATCATAAACACAGTCTCAACAAGGACAGAGAGTTGTGACCGGTCTCTCTGGGGATGTGCACACAGTGCTGTTGCAACTAACGTATAGGTTACACGATAAGTTGCCTGTAATATGGCCTAATGTAAACTCCGACGGAAAAAAAAATAAAAAAGTAAAATAAAGAATAGAAGAGAGAAAAAAATAAATTAAAACCGCTCAACTGAGGAGAACCCTTCCTTTCCTATTAGCTAGCTATTTTTAAATAATAAAACTAGCCAAACAGGGTAAATTTTTTTTTTTTTTTTAATCACTTACTCACAGTTCAGTAATGTTTCATTTGTTCATCGATGGCCACCATGGAGAATGCTCTTCAAGTCCGCGGTGGTCATTGAATTCGCTCTGTTTGACGTTTAAGTCTCGGTCCATTTGTTTTTCAAAAGTTCCGCCTGTAGTGTCTCACGTTCGTTCAATTGAACCTGGATACCCAACTCTCCGAGCGTTGCGGCCGCGTCTGCGAGGGTCGTGAAGGTCTTCGTTCCAGATTTCAGGTGAATTTTCAGCTTGGCAGGAAATGGCGATTGAGCTTTGATGTTCTTCTCCTTAAGCAATTACATCACGTCTCTTACTTGCTTGCGTTTCTTCTGGATGTCTGACGTGTAGTCCTGGTCAAAGAAAATCCTCTGTCCGTTATATGGCACTCCGCCGCGGTGTTTCCATGCTTCTTGGATTACCGTTTCTTTCCTTCTGTAGTCCAGAAATCTAACGATAATGGATCTCGGGGGGGTCGCTGCATCTTTCGGTTTCATAGTCAGTGAGTAGGGATGGGACGGTATGAAAATTTAATATCACGATTATAGTGACTAAAATTATCACGATTATCAATATTATCACGGTTTTGTTGAAACGAGATGAAAGTGTTCAAAAATAGTTGATGCTTACACTGAAAACATTTCAGCAAGTTTTATATTTAATAATCAACAAACAACTAATAAAACAAGCAACTCTATGCACTTAATTTAAAGAAAGATTAAATTCTGTGGCATTTCCTTCCTTACAATGAAAAGTGTAGAAGCATAGAAAAGCATAGAAAGGTCACTGACTTTCGCCATTCCTTCTCGAAAAAAAACAAAAAAAACATTGTGCGCTGCGCTTGCGTCAGACTGTTGCTGGCTGGACATGATTTAATAGTGAGTTATTAAAACCGCGATAATCAAACACGGTTTTAATGATAATTCATTTTTAAACGATATTACTAACCTTGAGCACATTTTATCACGGTTATCAATAAAACCGGTTATCGTCCCATCCCTATCAGTGAGCGGTGTGCTCTCTCTACATTTAAGTTGAGCTCTTCTGGTAATGTCAGTGAGGTTCGGATGAGATCATTTACGAAACTCAGCATATCTTCCTCGTCTTCTTTCACGCCGTATATGCGGACGTTATTCCGTCTTGCTCTGGACTCAAGGTCTTCACATTTTGCAGACAAGCTGGCATCTCTTTGTAGCAAGTAATGAAGGGCTCGCTCGTTTCTTTGCGATTTATCTTCTTCATCACTCAGCCTCTGTTCGTATTCAGTCACACGCTGTTCTAATTTCGTCATCCTTTCGTCTACTTCGGCCAGTGCGGCTTCTACTCTTGCTAAGGAGTCTTTAGTGTCTTTAGAGGCTTCAGCGTGCTCCTTTCTTAGTATTCGCAGCTCGGCTAGCACTGCCGCCATGTGCTCTTCTCCTCCCTCATCCTTTTGTTTCGGTTGTTCATCTTTTTTCGACGCGTTACCCTTCTTATCCGTATCTTTTCGATTGCAGGCCATGTCGATTGATTATTGTGAGTGTTTTTTGCAAAAAAATAAGGTTTATAATTAAGGTTTGGCTAGTTTTTACAAATTCTCCTCAGGGAGCTTAAAAATCAGGCTGCCGCCACAACCATGACGTCACAGGAAGTCATCTGCAATTATTTTTTTAATGTGACACAACACGTTTACGTCACCCACAAAGCAGAAGGAGACAAGCGCTGCGTCCGAAATCACATACTGCAAGGAGTCAGCAGTGTTTTGATTTGAGGGCGCGGGCAAACGTAAAGAGAACGTAGTGGCATGTGTCCATTGCAAGATAGAGCTGGTATACCACAACTAGGGCCCTATGATTTCCGCGATGCAGAAAACGCGGACGGAATCGCGGAATCCAGTCATAAAAAAGGGATTTACAGTTAGTTTAATGCGGAATGGCCCGGAATTTGCCAAATTTTGAATGAATTAATCTAAAATAGGTCATTGCACTTACATCAAATCACGATATGGACTAATATCTGTAAATATTAAGCCGGAACAGTCTATTTAAATATGAATCCTGCATGTTCTGCGTGTCTGTGTTAATGAATGGAGCAGAAGCGCGTCTTCCTTTATCACACACACTGAAGCGTGCGTGACGCTCTTGTGATTTCAGCGTCTGTCGTCTCTCTAAATACGGACGTGAACACATGAACAACATCTCCAGAACTGCTCTGACAGTCACTTCATAAGCATTTGACCGTTTGATTTGAGTAAAACTAGCGTCACATCACATACACAGAACTGTAAAGGTACGTCAACCCGTCAAAATAAAAGTCCGGTTAAAGACTATTGTTCAGCAGAATGTACGTAGCCTACCACTAAAAAAAATAAATAAATCAAACATTTTTTTTTTTTTTAAAGGTTTAATCACACAACATTTCTTCTATGTTTTATTTTTAATAGTAAATCCCCTTTGTTTACCAAAAAGTTAAGTTCATTTTCAATAATTAAAAGATAAATTAAATTAATGTTTTATGTGTTTAATGTTTAATGTGAATCTCAGAAAATGCTTTATTTAAAACCCCAACTGAATGGCACTTAAATGCTCTTAATTCATCCGTCAACTTTCTTGTCATTGTTCACAGTACAAGTACAGACAGAGAAACAATGGGTAATAATTAAATGTTTATTTTTGATGTATGCATTGCATTCTATGCATTTAAAAAATACAAATATTTTTTTTCTAAATTTGGAATCTTAGTTGTTCATTTTAAGAGACCTGTGACTGTCACGTAGGGACCGCACGTTCAACATGGACGTTAATACGCACAAACACACACTGAGACTGTTTGGTGATACAAGAGTTTATTGTAATTATTGATCAGAGAGTGAATAAAATACCTGCAACCCTCAGGCCACACTCTCCACTGCAGAAACAAACACAACACAAACTACCTTCCATTACAAAGACATTCACATTTATACTGGTGGCCAGCACCATTACCACATGTGGAGGGACAAACTCACAGAAAACACTTTACACATGTTCCCTTAAATATACAGAGTCTGAAAGAAACATATTGACATGATGTTCTACTTATTAAATCTACTTTGATGTTATTAATTGGTTCACATTAAACAGGAAATAACAGCAACAACTCGGCCACGTTGCTCCTGAAACCCCCACGCTCAATTAATACATGGTAGATTGCCACCCTAAGCGGAACCAATAATTCCTGCCATTGTTTCTTACCAGGACTATAAAAATCACGGGACAAACGCTACATGGGAACTAGAGGTGGAAATTATGATTCTTTCTAGAGATTCCTTCATTTTCAGTTCGTTCACCAAAATGATTTGTTCATCGATTCGTTCAGTGACCATTTCTTCCTATTGCACAAAATATGCCAGCAGGTGGCGAAAAAGAGTGTCTTATATGTTATGTCTTAAGTCAACAAACTCACTTGTTACAAAAAATTATTTGGCTTTATTAAAGTGTGTGCATAATCACATTCAATATATAAAGTCTAATTAAGTTGTTCAGATGAACAAAGCACAAGTTTTTCTTGCATAATTAGCATTTTAATTGTTTGGTCAGACAGTTCGTATATTATATATTCACATTCATAAGTCGGGGATTAAACGTGGAGTCATGTTCTGTATGCTAAATATGAAAACAATGTGCATAGCATCTGTAACTGCGCTTTGCATTTTGCGAGATTAACATGCTAAATGGCCAACTGACCCGGTTTACTCTCATTCATTTCGCTCACGAACGAGATAAGCTTTGTACAAGTTCATTTCAATCATGAACGACATGTATCCGTTCAAATAACTCATTCACGAATCAGTATCAGTTCAGTCATTTCATTCACGAACGTGATGTACTAAATCATTCAACTCGTTCACGAACGACATGTACCAGTTTAGTCATTTCATTCACGAACGATATCTCTGGATCTCGTTCAGACTCATGAAACTCGTTCAGTGAAGGGCGTATTCGTTCACTACATTCAACAAATCACATGCTCCGTCACGTCTCATACTTGAAGGCTATTGGCTCGAGGTTGAGTAACTTGACAGGATAAAACAGTTCACAGGGCTACCCGGTTCACCGAGCTGCGCATGCGCTACTAATAGTGCCACCCTGCTGTCGAGGGATGAACTTCAGTGAACGAGAAATATGAGTGAGTGGATTACGTGAACGAGAACGATTCTTTCACCTAAAAGATTTGTTCAAAAAGAACGATTCGTTCACGAACGACACATCACTAATGGGAACAATACACATAGTTTACAGGTATTTCATTCACTCTCTGATCAATAATTACAATAAACTCTTGTATCACCAAACAGTCTCAGTGTGTGTTTGTGCGTATCAACGTCCATGTTGAACGTGCGGTCCCTCCGTGACCGTCACAAGACCCAGGAGTCTTATTTTCTCTTGCATAATTAATATTGCACTTTAAGCAAAAACACATTTTATCCGATTACTCAATTAATCAATGGAATTTTTGGTAGAATACTCGATTACTAAAATATTCAATAGCTACAGCCCTAATTTCATTATTGCCGGATACCCATCTTAATTTAAAATATATCTTAATTTAATTTGTTAAAAATGACTCTTTTATTGGTGCGTCTATTTTTAGGCTAAATGAGCCTATGTCTAGAATGCTGAGATGTTACGATGTCACAGAGGACTTATTTTATTTCTTTATTCCAACTTCCAAGTGGTCTAGTCTACGTTAGTTATGAATAAATTATGTTAAAACATGTATAAATGACTCATTCTTGACAAAAGGCAAAAGGGCTGTGTGTGTGCGCACATTTGAATAATGTCGGGTTGTAAACGGGTTCGGGCTTTAAAAAAGCTGTCAATCAAAATGTACTTGTCGGGCTCGGGTCCTGTCAGGCCTAACTTTTAAGGCCCGATTACAGCTCTTAACTGAACTGATTGTATACTTACTGACATGCCTTTTGGGCAGCATGACTATGTATGACTTACGGCTTATAATGAACGCTCATCCAAGACAGAGCCTGAAGTGAATTTAGTCTTAGCCGGTCTAGATTGTGAATAAAGCCGGGCATACACTGTGCGATTTTCATCCGATTTTGAGCTGAATTCTGACTCGTGCGACTCTTTTTCAGGTCGGGCAGATTTTCAGCATTGTCGTGTGTCGTGCAGTGTTCGTGCAGTGTACAAGGGGAAATGAGAGGCGATTGACCTCTCTCAACCGGCAATCGGTTGGTTGGATGGATTTCTGACATGTCAGAAATTTTGGTCGCCTCTCGTGAGGTATCGCACTATTGAACTACAAACCGATTTTCCGCGTTTCCCTCACTGCACATGCGCGGAACCATAAACGAAACCATGGTGACATGGCGTGTAGTGTGGACTGAAGTGATGGAGGGAAAACTTGTGGAGTTATGGCAGCAACATGTCAGCCTTCGACGTGTCATCTTCAAATTACCACAACAGGAATGCCAGAGAGAAAAGTTGGGAGGATATAGATGCTGAGCTGCAGCTGCCTGCCTGCCTTTTTTAGGGGGGTGTTTCAGCACATAGAATTGCACATATCCTCAAAGCAGTGTGTTTATCCCTCTATGGTTTATCCCGGGAAAGCATGTTTATTCTGAAACAGCCACAAATATCCGGGTTCTGAGGGATCCTACGTGCTGAAAAATTTATTTTAAAAAATTCACTACTGTTCAGAAGTTTGGGGTGTTTTTTTTTTCTTTAAGAATGTATATTTTTATTCAGTAAAGATGCATGGAATTGATCAAAAGTGACAGTGAAGTTATAACGTTTCAAAAGATACATATTTTAAATAATGGCTTATAAATGAATGCTTGTCCATGACAAAGCCTGAAGCAAATTTTCCTAGCCAGTCTACTTTGTGTATATTAAGGGATATAAACCATAGGTTTCACCGAACAGCCTTGATAGCCTCATATTGAAGGGATAGTTCACCCAAAAATCACCAGCCGATATGATCACCAATCTTTTTAAAGCCTTCTTTTTATAATGTAGAATTATTTATAGTGATGATCCAATTATTTTTAGGCATTTATTCAGGGCTTGAATTTCATTTTTGAAAATTATTTCACCTTTTAGGTGACTTGTGAGAGGGGATTTTTTAATTTGAGGGTTGAAGAGGGGCATTTTTTTTTTTTTTACATTTTTCAAAAATATATATTATATTCATCTCACCTAAATGTTTGATCATGCACTGCATTTTTGAGGTTGCACGCCTCTGGAACAACTAGGGGTTAAGTGTCTTGCTCAGGGACACATTGGTGTCTCACAGTGGATTTGAACCCGGGTCTCTCACACCAAAGGCATGTGTCTTATCCACTGCACCAACACCACTCCATACTTACCATTGACAGAAACAGTCAGCTCTACTACCTTTTCTTTAGCATTTAAATCTTTATTACAGGCAATACTTGCGGTTCATAAATAACTTTGTTTTACTACCTCCACGAGTGCTGTCTATATTGCATTGTTTATCTAAAAGTGCTCTATTCCTTTACACCTAGCCAAATAGCTATAACCTATGTGTTGAATGTGAAACACAGTAGAGTTTAATTATATGCATTTATGGTGTAATTACTACATTTTTGTTTCAATCCATGTTCATATCTACCACAAACATATGTTGTTACTTTAATTCAGCACTTGCAGCACAGCAGAAATAGACTATATATGATCTTTGGACTTCTGAGGACACACCTCTCCTGGAACGCACTGCCGGACCGCAACCGGGTGAAGTGTGAATGCTTTAAACCAGTAACATAAGTGAGGGAAAAAGATACACACTGCAAACGGAGTATTATAATGTGAACCTGACATTATGTTTTTGCGCTGCGAGTGTGCATGAGCGCACAGTCTCCAGGAGATCACGTGATTGCTGAATGTTCTAAACACTGTCAAGAATTAAAAATAAATTCTAGTGATGCACCGAAATGAAAATTCTGCACCGAAACCGAAAATTTAGGATGCACTTGGCCGAAAACCGAAACTGAAGCCGAAAATGGCTTCTTTTAAAAACGTATATATATATATTGCTTGGATTTAATGGATCTGAATTGAAAAATCACAATATAATAATCAAACTTTTATTAACAGTTACATAACAAAACATAAAATATTTTTTACAATAAATATAAATAATAATTATTCTTCAAGTTTTATGTTCCATCAAATAAAATAGTTTTTTAAAAATTGTGCAAAAAAAATCCACAATTTTGGAGATTTTGCAGAACAAATGCTACATATTGCAACTTTGGTCTCCTCTCGTATAGGGCTGTCACTTTTGTGAAAAAAAAATCCTGTTCGATTTTTGAGACATAGGCAAAGTGTTCATTGAATCGTTAGTAAATTGCCTATATTTGGCGTTGATCCGTTTTTCAACGCCAAATATAGGCAAATCCACCGACAACTAAACAGGCATTAGGGCGAACGTAAAGAGGGCGCTTGAGACGCGCACAAGTCAGCAATGTGGACTGCCATAACATCAATGAAAAACATTATTGAAGACTACATTGATATTATGCACTAATAGGCTGTGTGTGTGTGTGTGTGTGTGTGTGTGTGTGTCAGAACCTGCAGTTGCTGTGTGACGCGCGTTCGCTGCGAGCGTATAGTGACGAGCTGGACGCGCTCCGAGAGAAGGCCGTTAAAATCGATTCCCCGTTTTCGTTTTCGAAACTTGTGTTGGTTGGTCCGATCGATTGTGCAGCTTTTGTGACAAGCTTTTTTTGATTGTGACAGCCATTTGACATGCTTAATCTTTGATAGGCAGACGCGTGATAACAGCTCGACCCATACATGCCAACCCTCCCTAATTTTCCGGGAGACTCCCGAATTTCAAAGCCCCTCCCGAAAATCTCCCGGACCGACCTTTCTCCCGAATTTCTCCCGATTTCCACCCGGACAACAATATTGCTACACCATCCGTCACTGGGCGCCGTTTTAGACCAAACCAGAGCCGTTAAATATGTTTTTCAACGGCTCTGGACCAAACGCTTGCGCTCCCATGGCGTCTGTCGTTGCTATGCAACCAAACTGCGCTCTCCATGATGACGACGACGAAGTATCAGCAAAGGATTAATTGATTTCTAGCCTCACCTCGGCTCGCATTAGCTTTACTACTAGATATATTTCTGGAGATGAGAAGGAAAAACCCGCCTGGAAAAAGTAGCGCACCACGTTGCTTCCATTATGAGCGTGCTCACCGCGGCCGTGCACCTACGGTTGAAATAACGACCTTGAGCGCGAAAAAGATGCGATATGTGAACGGCCCCTAGAAGCAGACGTCTGAAATGAAAGGCAAGAACAGCTATTTATTTAGCTTTAGACTTTTACATGAAAATTTAAAAATGAAATGTCATAATTATAATGTTTTGAGAGTTTAATTATGTAATTGTTGCATTAGGCTATGAATTAATAAATGTTTGATAAGATCTAGCTATTTCATATCTCTTCATTTACAGTAGCTAACAAATTAGGGTCTAACCTCCTGAGGAGAGGCCTTAAGGAATTGAATTTGTCAAATAAATGAATTACATTTTTCTTTGCGTTTGTGTATGTGATACTATATATGGCGACACATCGTTTGTGTATGTGATATATATGACGAAACACAACCACCACCCGCCCCAACCCCCCCGGGTCCTTTTTAATATCTCCCTAATTCTGAGGTCTCAAGGTTGGCAAGTATGGCTCGACCATGAGTGAAACCTAAGCGCTTGCTCACGGATGGGAGGGGCGGGTGACATTCATTTTCGGTTTATGTTTTCGGCTGTTTTTTTTATTTCGGCCCGAAACCGATAATGCCATTTCGGCCGAAAATTTTCGGCGGCCGAAATTTCGGTGCACCCCTAATAAATTTAGTTTATAAACTTTAGTGACGATGCAACACTGCCTCGATTGTGCAAGTGACAATTCCTGTGTCAACTATACAGTTTGCTTATAGTGCAGACGCGATGTGATTTGAAGCCATTTGTGCATTTTGAGAGAGAAAGCGCTCACGGTGATTCACTCATGCTGATTGTGAAATTATGTCTCACAGAAAGTTTCAAATTACTTTAATTTATTTAATAAAGATATATGAATTGTACCTCACCTTCAGCATTATAATGATTTCTTGACTTTACTCAACAGTTCTTCTCTTCGGTGTCAGTCTCCGCCACCATTCATGAGAGTACCACAATGCATGCGTGTGATACTGCATCGTGGTACTCTCGTGAATGGCAGTGGAAATTGATGCACAAGAAAATAATTGTTTAAAAAAGACGTTACTTTTGTTTGTTTTTTTGCACACAAAAAGTATTCTCGTAGCTTCATAAAATTACGGTTGAACCACTGATATCACGTGGACTATTTTATCTATGTCCTTACTATGTTTGGGTGGACTATCCCTTTAAATCACCATCATTAAAAATGGGTACCTAGACACTAGTTACCATGAATTCGGTTGACTAATGTTTAAAAAGAAATTAAGCGATGACTCCGTGATTTCACCTGGGAGATGTGTGTCTGTCAGTAGTTGCAGCAAGTAGAAATGGGTTGCAAAATCTATTAAAAAATGCCCTACTGTTCAGATATTTGGGTTGTTTTTTTTTTTTGTTTTTTTTTAGAATGTATATTTTTATTCAGTAAAGATGCTTGATTGATCAAAAGTGAATGAAGTTAAAATGGTTTAAAAGATTTGTATTTCAAATAAATGCTTCCTTTTTGAATTTTCTATTTATCAAAGTAAAATGTTTTAATGTTTCCACAAATAAATGAATCAACTTAACTGTTAACATTGATTATACTGTGAAGTGTTTCTTAAGCATCAAATCGGCATATTAGAATGATTTCTGAATGATCGTGTGACACTGAAAATTCACATTTTCTATCGGGAATAGATTTGCTTTTTAAAATATATTAAAATTGAAAACTTCTTTTAAATTGTTTCAAAATATTACAATTTTATGCTGTTACTGTTATTACTATTTATAAAAAATAAGATATTTGTACAATATAAAATGTATAAATAAATTACAAAACCTCAACTATTTACTATATTTTACTGTACTATTTACTCAACCATATGTTGTTCCTATACAATATGTATGTATCCTATAAATTTTTTCCCCTTTGGGCTGAACTGTTTCCTTTAGCCTAGTTAGATGCACTCTTAAATATTTGTTTTGTCAATTGCATAATTTAACTCCTGTTTCTTCTCTTTTTTTTAAAACAGCAAATGGTGATGAGCCTCCGTGTCTCAGAGCTTCAGGTTCTTCTGGGATATGCAGGCCGCAACAAACATGGAAGGAAGCATGAACTCTTGACCAAAGCGCTACATTTATTGAAAGCCGGCTGCAGCCCTGCTGTGCAGATGAAGATCAAGGAGCTCTACCGTCGCCGCTTCCCCACAAAGATGGTGTCCCCGACAGACCTCTCCCTCCCAGGCCTGCACTCAACCACCAGAGGGGCTCCTGCAGGCCTGCCCACCAGCCTGACACAGCTGGGATTCGATGGGCATGGCTCACCATCTCTATTACCCGTCGCACTGCTCGGGCCAAAGCACGAGCTGGGTCTGCCTCATCTGCCCTCAGCCCTTCACCCAGTCCATCCAGACATCAAGCTCCAAAGGCTGCCATTCTATGATGTACTCGATGAGCTTATCAAACCCACCAGTTTAGGTGAGTAACAGGAATGATCTCTAACGGTTGATTAGTTTATTATTAAGGTTGAATAGTGCTTCTACAGTAATGAATCTAGAAATTCAGCTTGTGGTTGTTGTTACAAGGAGTTTTCTGATGCCAAAGAGTAGGGTTTTAAAAGACATGGTGCTAGAAATATTACTATTATTTAGTAGAATGTGTGTGATACTGCTACTACTGTTGAAAAAATTAATAAAATTTAACTGTTAACTGACAAGCTGCACAAATCCACGTTCAATATAAGCTTTGATTTGTGCAGCTTGTCAGTTAACAACGGCTCTGTGTAGTAACAGCTGCTCTATGTGAAATCATGCACCTGATGGAATTTACCGTTTATTAGAGACTGGGTTTACTGACTAGATGCGCATTAATCATCAGCCGATATATATCGTGCACCCCTAGTCACATCATCAACTGCTGAATTTAAATATGCTTTCGAGCTTTGGCTGGTTGCAAAGCCAGATCGGACGCGCTGAGCGCTTGTCATATCACAAATAGTCTGTGTTTTCAATCATGTAATGCTTATTTTAGGTTTCAGACATTTAAATACACATGAATACTAGCAAAACCATAAATTTACAGTTTGTAAAATACACGCTAATGTCTAAGGGAACAGCATTAATGATCTTTACAAATATAATCTATGTTTTTATTGATATCATATACAGATTGTGTTGGTAACTATAAAGTTTACTCTGCTCTTCTCCCAGTTTACCGGAGACCTACTTTAATGTGTTTCGGGAGGAGAGGATGAATTTGCGTGTTGTAAATCCTACAGTTCGGATTCAGCACGACTAACATAGCGGCACCCATGACCCAGTGTAGATCAAATAACACAGTCAATATAAAAGTGTTTAACTACCAAATATATTTACTTGCACATATTTCAGAATCGGAATATCAGTTATTTCATAATATAATGAGCATGTTTGTGAATATTTTGAATAAAACAGGAAAAATTCAATAAAAGCGATCCATGTGACATACAGATATATTGTGGCTGTGTTGTCACATGACAAGTATGACGCGTCGCCATGGAAACAATACATTCTAAAATATATAAAATGAATATTTAAAACTCACATGCGAAAAAGGTTAAAATTGATGAATCGCAATGAATCGTTTCCAAAATAATATTTTGTGTTTACATAATCTATGTGTGTATATTTAAGAAATATATGTAATATATATTTGTTTATCAATTTTCATAAATTTTATAGCCCTACCAAAGAGGACCCCCAAATATGGTGAAAACCCTAAAGTGTAAAGTAATCTCTATATTTTTATATGTAATACTGTGAGAGAAATAATTCTAGTTACACTATTTTAAATTGAATGTATTTATTTACAGTGTTATAACACATAGATATTGAGTGATACTTATTAACTACATGTATATAGTATATGGTAAAGGTTAGGTTTAGGGTTTTTGTCGGCTTAGTTGTAATTATGCATAATTTACTGTTATTTCTATAGTAGTTATTTGTAATGTTTAACTACGTCACCTTAAAATAATGTTATTGAATTAAAAAACACATTGATCTGTTTAAATAATTCACTTTTATATTTGTCATGTATTTGTGTCCATGGCAAAATATTAAAATATTTTCTGGAAATATTTATTTATATATAATATTTATGTATTATGTATATCTTAAGGAGCATAGTCTGGGTGTTGTTTTATTTTTTCTCCTCACTTCCCTAATGTTATGCTGTATTTCTTCCTCAATTCCCTTTCTTCCTGTCCTGTCTACCCCATTGTCATATTGTATGTATGTATGGACAGGTTGATGGCTAATTTCGCCTGTACTTGTGACTAGTGACAATAAAGGGCTACTACTACTATTGGGTTCAATTTCTTTCTGTCCACAATTAGTGTAATGTTGTATGTAGGCTATATCTTATTTAATAAACCTCTTAAGTCAACATGTTATCTTTGACAGTCCAAAAAATGTATCTTTTACAAATACTTCTTGTTTTCTAGAAAATTTTACAGGATCTGGTTTGAAAACTCCTTATTTAACCTTTTTACTGTATTTAAAAGCTTCACTTAGCATCCGTGTATTGCTAGGAAATGCACTGATCAGGAGCTTGTGGACATGACGCTGCCTTTAGACTAACTAGGTATTCCGACAACCCACCCACTAATCGATTTTGAACATTTTTAATTTTGTACATCCTTTATGAATAATGTAGGCCTCTTGTGAAGACTTTACCTTCTCCGGCCTATACAAACATAAAGCTGCTCTTCAAGTGATTTATGGCTTATCAGATTGGACAAGGCTCACCTGCGCTATATTTAGTCATCCAGCTCATGCTAAGAATAAAAGGCCAATATCAATGGAAAGGATGTGTTAATATATTTTTGCTTTCATAGTTCTCTCTTCAGCAGGTTTAAGTGTTATGTTCTTTTACTGGTTTTGGTCTGTGAGGGATTCAGAAAACTAGCCTTAGTGTTTTCACATCAGGACATTTAAAATTGTTATGTGGATTTTCAAGCACAAGCCTGTCATTTTATTCTTTAAACGAAAATGAATGCCAAAGTAAAGACTCAGAATAAATGTCAATGCATTCAAAAATGAGTTGCAGTTTGAGCTAATGCTTAGCTCATTTTGGAAGCAGGTTTACCTTATTTCAAGTTACATTTTTACATTTTATTTCCACTTCAGTTGGAATAGATTTTCCTCTTCACGTGACTAAGTGATTAGTGTTTACAAATAGGGTTGCAAAAACGTGGAAAATTTCAGAAATATTATAGAATTTGTAAAAACTTTCAGGGATTTTTTGGAAAGTTTCCAGAAATGTACAGGAAATTTTCACCCCTTTGCGCCCCTATCCAGAAAATGCACCTCTCATTTCAGTCTCTTTCATTGAGTACAGCCACTTATGTGTGCAGTGTGGAGCACCTTTAGTGACGCAGATAGAGGTTCCTCTTATCTCTTCCACTCTCTCTTGCTCCTCAAACACTTGTTTCATTTAAGGAGATTGGGTTATGTAACCCTAAGTTTTTTTTGGGCTATGTTGTAGAGTTTGGCTTTGAACTAAACTGCACAAATGTTTAAAGTAGTTCCACAGAAGAGGACCAGCAACCTTGTGTATGTAACTGAGATGCTGCTTTGTTATCGGTTTAAGATAATTAACTTTATTTAACGTTGGATGCTTGGTCAAGGATGTTGTCGCGAAATATTAAAATATATACTACACAACCAGAAGTATGTGGACCAGCAGAAACCATTTACATTACAAAGAAGCTGGTCCTCTCTAATATTTTTCCTCTTCAGTAAATACATCATACTTGAGGCCTTTCTACTAGGGCTGCAACAAACAATTATTTTGATAATTGATTAATCTAACGATTATTAGAACGATTAATCAATTCACTGGTTAATCAGAACACTTTAATTATTCAGCATTTGCAATTAGTTAAAATATTGAGGTATACATTTTCTAACAAATAAAAAGGGAAATCACTTCAGCTTTTGAAAATCATATCATGTAATATCAATTATTATACTAATTATCATTTATACAAATAAATATATTTGGCGCACAAAAGGAGATGACGGAGAAACTCTCATTTACTGTTTAGTTAACCTTATGAAAAAGTCACCAAAAGACTCTCCTTTTGTAAGTCAAATGGATAAGAAACAAACTAAAGGTAAGAGATAAGATGCTTTATTTTATATTATATTATTTTATTTTATTTTATTATAAGAGTTTGAGAAATTTGACCGTTTTTTAAAATGTGAAACATTTTTCTACACATGACATAAGAAAGCAAATAGACATGATTATAACGATACATTTTCTGTATGTGTTTTGTATGCAACTCATAGTATTTTTATAGCAATAAAGGATGTTTATGACAAATATTAGCAGTGTAGCATTATTAAACGTGTCTGCTTAATCAAGATCAACTATAGATTACAATCAGAAAGTTATTACAAGCACTCAATGGTTTAAAGTGGGTAAGCAAATACATTAATTATATGCATTTTCAAGTGTAGCTTGATGCTAATTGTACTTCTAATTATATTTTAGAATGTAGCCTATTCTTGTAAGGATTAATAGATAGTTTTTGTTTCTGGTGTAGAACCCAACTTTGTTTATCTTAATTTAATGCTGTATATTAAGCAGCAGAAGATGTTGAATACATTTACGAGATACATATCTGAGGAAAAATTCATTGTTGGTCGGTCCCACCTAACATGCAGGCATGAATTAGCAGAAGGTGAACAATCTTTTTGCGTTCGGTGTGAATGCACCGTTCGCCGGCGATTCACCTCGCTTTTTTGCATCGCGTTTAGTATGGAAAGGCCTTTAATAAAGCATTTTCTTAGGACTGTGTGGAACAGAAAAGTCCCTCTACTAACTTTCGCTACAAAGTTGGAAGGATACAGTTCTATAAAATGTTGTTTGTATGCAGTATGAAAGTACTATTTTCGAAATTAGTGCTAAATTAATAAAATTTGACTAGTTGGTAAGCTCCCCACTTTTTTTTGTTAATAAAATGTCACATTAAAATGGTAAACACATTTGAATTCCTTATTATTTTTATCAATTGAATTTGATTGCAGTAATTGTATAATTTTTTTTTGTATTTGTATTTAAATTCTTATTTTGTAGCTATTTTATTTTATTTTTTGTCTTAACGACTGACTTAATGACTATTTCGGAATGAAAACGACTCACTAGCTTGGCTGACCTTTCCTTCTCATCTGTCATTTCATCAATAGAGTGATGTAATGGGTTCTCCATCTTTTATAATCGTCTCCTCTCTTTTTGTTTTACAGCGTCAGACAGCAGTCAGAGGTTTCAGGAAACATGTTTTGCGTTTGCACTAACGCCTCAGCAAGTTCAGCAGATCAGCAGTTCAGTGTAAGTGTGGGGGGATATTAATTGACAGTTAGACAAGTTAACATGGAGTGCTTGAAATACCCTAATTTTGAGCTTGTAATACATTTCAGTCAGAACTGCAAAGCTGCTGAATTTGAAACAGCTGTTTAGCAGTTTATCTTGTCTTCTAGATATCTTCCTCTTGTTCTTACATAGCAGACAATAGTGCTTCTGAAACGTGCCCAAGCGAGCGGTCCTGTAGAATGATTGGTATGCTTTTCTCTCCCACGCTCTATCACACATTCCTTTACTCCCATCCTCTTGTCTCAACAGGGACATCTCTGGGACCAAATGTGACTTCACCGTTCAAGTACAGCTAAGGTATGATAAGACAACAGTTTCCAACAAAAGATCTCCAAAGCTCAGCTGGAACTTGTAAAAAAAAATTAAAACGTAATTTAAGTTAAATAATTAAAGCGTATCATTTTACTTGCCACCATTGTTAATGTTTTGTGTTATCACAAAATCTTAAGATAATTTATAATGTTGCATTTAACATTTAAAATAGCATGTTCTTTGCAGTTTAGAATGCTGTGTGGTTGAATATTGTATATTTGAATGTGCTGTATCTATTTTCTGATTTTCTGTGTTTGAAGCTAACCTACCCCCATCTTCAGAGCTTTTTTTTTGGGTTTCTGAGAGGGTTTTGGAAGTCTTTCCCACACATTCCTCAAAGAATCTCAACACATATTTTTCAGGTTTTGCTTATCAGAGACAAGCTGTCCTCAGGAAGATCATTTTCCACCCAACCTTTGTGTGAAAGTGAATGGAAAACCCTGTAACCTCCCTGTGAGTCTGGCTTTATTTTTGGCCACAAAACAGCAGGAAACTTTTAGACAAATGAAAAAATTATTAACTCATGAATACTCAAATTTATAGTGTAAGGAAAGTATTTCATAATTTTTTTTATACTCCGTTGAACCATTTTTGAGTCATTAAATGACAAACATTTTTTTTTAAATGGTACGAAACCATCAGACACAAAGATGAATGCAAAGAATTTGGCACTTGAACCAGAACTTATTTTAAAGATTTCTTGGTTTCAGCATCTTACAGCCTTTTCCTCAACAAATGTATATTTCAGATACAAATGTAGTTGATTGTTTCATGTACTGGGCTGGCTGTTTATCTAAATGCCTTGTTGTGGTTGTCCTCAGGGATATCTTCCTCCAACCAAAAATGGAGTGGAGCCAAAGCGGCCGAGCAGACCCATCAACATTACCTCGCTGGTTAGGTTGTCTACAACAGTTCCCAACACCATTGTTGTGTCATGGACGTCAGAAATCGGAAGGGTAATGAATGTAAATCTGTTCGAAATCTTATGGGTTTAAAAAATAGTAATTTTTATGCCTTTTAAATATTTTGTTGTCCATACAGAGTTACTCCATGGCAGTATACCTGGTCCGTCAGCAGTCCTCCTCAGTTTTGCTACAGAGACTACGGTCAAAAGGCATTAGAAACCCAGACCACTCAAGAGCACTCAGTAGGTTAACTCTGGACTTATAACAGTTGAATTGAGTCTCAATATAGCTGAATGTTAATCAGACAAGTGCAAATTTCTTCCACTTCATGTATTTTGCAACATTTTCACTTTAGATTTTCAGGCTTTCTCCTACCAGTGCTCCAATTTGACATCTGCAACTATTGTTTTAATTAAAGGAGCATTGCGTAGGTTCTGAAATTTCTAACCGTTACTGACACCAGTGGCCGTTAGAGGAACTGCAGCCAGTCGCATGCTCGTTCTCAGTGCGCACGCTCTTTTTTTTTTTTTTTTTTTTTTTTTTTTTTTTTTTTTTTACTTACTTACGAGGAGTGTCTGTGGGTGTCTGAATTGTGCTGGAGGCTGGTCGCTTCTTTCCATCCTCAGAGTCCATTTGAAAACACTATTGCCGCTGCTTACTATAATGTCTGGCGTGCCGTACGGTTGTAAGCCCAAGTAGACGAGAACGCGCATGACGTCACATTTTGTGAATTTTCACGCCAATTCGGGCCCGAATCCTCCACACACAATTGAGCCTACAGGCTGATAGAGGCAACCGTGGTGGACAGTTGAGGTGTCATTCTTTTTTTTACATCATGGTTGGCTCATACATGTACAAATGAAAACTCTATCTTAAAGATTTTTTTAAGTAAAAACCTCCACATAGCTCCTTTAAGTGATTATCAAAATAAAGATTTTTTCAAATAACCTGCAAAGTTCCTGTTAGATGTGTGTGAATATGATGGGAGATATTCAATGTTGTAAAAAATTAATCCAATTGATTTTGTATTCTGTGCTCACTCTTCAGTCAAAGAAAAGCTTACCGCTGACCCTGACAGTGAGATTGCCACCACCAGCCTGCGAGTTTCCTTGCTCTGTCCGGTATGTAATGGACCCTCAACCCTGAAGAAAGATTTTATTCTCTTCAAGGGGTTCTGTTAAACATTGTAATGTTCCTTTGGATGCAATTGCATTAATCATTTTGTCAGAATAATGAAACTCTGCTTCTGTTCACTGTGACCACCGAGCTCTGCTTATGACTCTCTGATTTCCCATATTGTGTTCTTTGTCAGTTTAATATATTTGAGCGATGGAGAATAAACCACAAGCTAGCAGTTTAGAGATAAGAAACTTCTTTATTATCATCATTGTTATAAAGTTTGAAAGCAGTATGTAGCCCTTATAATGAATGCTGACATAATGTGTGTCTATCTGTGTGTAACTGAACAGCTGGGAAAGATGCGACTGATGATTCCCTGCCGAGCGCTCACTTGCTCACACCTGCAATGCTTTGATGCTACACTCTACATCCAAATGAATGAGAAGAAACCCACCTGGGTGTGTCCGGTCTGCGACAAGAAAGCCCCATATGAGCACCTTATTATTGACGGGTCAGTGCTGATCTCGCCTTTTACACCTGTGATTGTGAGCCATCTGAAATATGCATAAACTATTTGCTTGCTTTAATGTACTTCTCATCAGCATCATTGCTCCAGTCTTCAGTGTCACATGATCCTTCAGAAATCATTCTAATATGCTGATTTATTATGAGTGTTGTGCTGCTTCATATTTTTTTTGGAAGCTGTGATAATTTTTTTCAAGATTCCAAGATTCTTTGATGAATACAACTTATAAAAGAACAGCATCTCACTGATCCTAAACTTTTGAACAGCAGAATACATCATTGTTTAATGTGTATAAGCATTTATGCGCTACTGTTCAAAGAATTTGGGGTTGATAGGATTTTTTTTATGTTTTTGAAAGAATTCATATGCTCACCAGGGCTGCATTTATTTGACTAAAAATATGATATGAATGTGCAAGGCAACATGATATGGTAATGTTGTGAAATATTATTACAATTGAAAATAACTTTTTTTCTTTGAATATATTTTAAAATGTAATTTATTCCACTGAAGGCAAAGCTGAATTTTCAGCAGCCATTACTCCAATATTCAGTGTCAAATGATCCATTAGCAGTCATCTTGATTTGGTGATTGAGAAACATTTCTTATCAATGTTAAAAACAGTTGTGCTGCTTAATATTTTCTTTCTACAGGTTGTTCATGGAGATCCTGAGCAGCTGTGTGGACTGTGATGAGATCCAGTTTAAAGAAGATGGCAATTGGGCTCCTATGAGATCCAAAAAGGTGGTACAGGAAGTGTCAGCCTCATCAAATGGCATTGAAGGTATTGTATGTTTGTTAAGAAGACTATAGACAGTTGTGTCAATTACACACACACACACACACACACACACACACACATATATATATATATATATATATATATATATATAGATACTAAAAGATGTAGACATTTGCATGCTACATTCTTTTTGATTCAGTGAGGGTCTGTTTTTTTTTAATGCTTCTCTAGACTCGTGTCGCTCAGTTGGTTCAGACCACAGAAACAGTTCGTCCCATGGCAGTAGCAGTAAGAAAGTGGAGGTGATTGACCTGACACTGGACAGCTCCTCAGATGATGATGATGATGATGAAAATGAAAATGAAAATGAAGAGCCTCCTCCTAAAAGAGCTTGTCCATCTCTATCACCAAACTCCCCACCTATCAACAAAGGGTTAGAATTTACATTTCTGTTATTTTGAACAGTATGTCAATTTTGTTAACATTTAAAACCCAACAAACATTTTTGTGAAATGTTTTAAAACCTTTTTTGAAAAGTGTTTTTTTTTAAGTTATTTATTTTAAGTGCCACATTGATTCATATTTTGTCAACTAATGCAAAGATATTCACATGTTTATGTGTGATTTTAAATGTTATGATAATTATTGGAGGCACTGTTTGTACTACTTAAAATATTATTTTAATATTTGACTAGTTTACTAATAATTTTGTTACATTTTGCTGCAGAGTGTTAAATCTGCATCATCAGGCGTCTCCACTGGCACGGGCTCCCAGCATGCCAGCAATGGAGACAAACTATATCCCTCCCCCTCCTCCTCTCATTCAAGACTACCGTCAATATTACCACACACCCAGTGACCTCTCAGGTACCGTCATCATTCCACTAAAATAATACTTCATCATATATAATAGAGAATGTGCCTACTAGCTCAACTGGCACTGTTCATGTTGACTTGTCTTGTTTGTCACTACCGTTCAAAAGTTTGGGGTCTATAACATTTTGAAAGAATTTAAAAGTATTTTATGCTTCCAATGCCGTTTTGTTTTTATATAAATCACAAATACTGTAAAACAGTATTGTCGTGAAATAGTGTTACTATTTTGTGATGACAAAAATGTGCTCAAGAAATTTTTTTTTTATTATTATCAATGTTGAAAACAGTCATGCTGTTTAATATTTTTGTGAAAACCATAATACATTATTTCTTTCAGAATTCTTTGAATAGAAAGTTCAAAAGAACAGCATGTGTTTGAAATGGAAATCTATTGTGATATTACAAAAGCTTTTACATCCACTTTTAATCAATGTAATGCATGCTAAATAAAGTTATGTATTTCATAAAAAAAAGTATTAACCCCAAACTTGTGTTATTGAGTTTATTAAATTATAAACATAATTCGGTAATGTAATATTTGAGAGTTAAGTCTGGAATTTATTTTTATTTAATCCAATGAGCAAAGATTTAGTATTTAAAAAATTTAAAAATACTTCATATAAAAGCTTAACAAATTATGCCAAACAACATATTTTTATTTTTATTTATTTTTTTGTTCGACAGATCTGAATTTCTTCTCATTTTTACAAGGGGACAATCACCAGGTAAGTTCACGCAGCACATCACTGCTAGGGGGCAGAATTGTGCTCGAACAAACACCTGTGTTTAACCCATAGACCGTATAAAAACATGGACGTAGTGTCCGTGACATCACCCGTAGACTCCTGAAGTGTGTTTTTGAAGCCTAAAGTGTGTAGAGCGGGCCGTCGCCATCTTTGCAGCGCGTCACCTCGCGACTCTCCCAGACAATCAAAAATGGGCAAAAAGGCGGGAGCTAGTTGCTGTAGCCACACCCACCTAGCACGACGACAGTGTCAGCAGCGGCAATCCACCTGTCACTCAAGTGGCTACGCCCTTAATTATGCAAAACTTTAAGTCTTAATATAATTTAAATGGATGAGTTATAAAAAAATTCACCCCCCTCACAGTTGTCATGAAGGGCAAAATTAGCTATTTAGACCAAAACCATTTTTTGAACCAGGCTGTAAACATGTTTTTTCCTGCTGTAAAGTTGGGCATTTTAACATGGGAAGTCTATGGGACTGACTCCCTTTTGCAGCCAGCCTCAAGCAGCCAGTCGATGAATTGCATCGAATTGTTTGTCACTTCCTTATTGGTCTCACGAGAGAGAGCGGGAGGTTGGCATTTGGTTTAACCACATCTAATGGCGAATTAAATGGATTGGATACACTAGGGCCCAGATCTGACTGAGAGAGAATTAGCATATACATTTTTTACTAAACATCAGCATAGCCTTAATTTGTTGATTTTATCCTTTCCACAGCATTATAACATGGTCATGGCCGCTGCAGCCGCCGCCTCAGCTTCTGCGTCAGAAGACCACGAGCTGCTGTTGAACCGCTTCATGCCCTATGGTTCCTCACAGCTCTTCCTGGAGCAGCCGGGGACGCCGGCGAACAGCTCACTAGTGCCAGCCAGCGGGGGCAGCAGCAGCGGAAGCAGCAGCAGTCTGGTATCTTCCAGCAGTCTGAGAGACAGCCACCCACAAAGTAACGTGTCCCGCTCGCGCTCTGACGCTGCCGCCACATCAGTAATATACGGATCTATCCCTGACGTAATTTCACTGGACTGACCACACCGGGGCGCCCCGCAAACAGACATGCCTTTATCACAAACAACAGGAGGAGCTTTGTGCACTCGTGATAGGATTTAGATGTGAATGGGATGGAAGGTGGGGAGACAAAAAAAGAGAACAAAGACTTTTGTAAAGAGAAGAATACAATTGCTGTGTACAGAGAAGAAAAATCTATTTTCAGTTTTACTTTTTGTATATAAACAATAGGACACTGCCTACCCAGTGAGTGACTTCAGTTGGTATTTTCTCCATGGATACTGAAGATGTTTTTCACTGCTCTGTGTGTTGTTCCTTGATTTTATCTTATTCTGTACCTTTTATACTTGCTATTTTATTTAACTTCAAATAATTATTTCAGTCGAAGTAATAGAATGGCAGTCATCTTTATAATTTTTTTTTTCGAAGACACTTTTCCCTAGCCATTGTTTGATCAGCGAGGGAAAATCACATTATTTAATGCCATTAGCCTGTGCAGGTAATTTATTGCTTTAAGTTATGTAGGATTTATGCTGTACAGAAGCATTCCCTTATGCCAATATAGAATCTAGCCACGACATGCTTGAAAAGAGGTCACGTCTTATTCCTGTTGCACATTTTTTCTCATCCATCACCACTTTAAGTATGTAAGAAGCGGAGTTTGGTTTCGGTGCCCAGATTTGCTGGTTAGTACCTTAGGGAAACTCTTGTACTTTTTTCCTGATGTCATATTCTTTAATGTTGTTTGTCTGAACTAAACCTCAAAAGATGAGGTGTGGTTCGCAAAAACAGCGCTGAGGGTATCAGACGCTATAGCATACCTCATTTAGTTTGTTGCAGATATGAAAGAAGAATAACCAGAATGATGTTGCAGTAGCCACAGTGCAGACAATAATTATTTCCTCAAGACAGGAATCTGACAGTAGTGTTATATCCCACGCCAGCAGACCTTCAGATCCAAATTTGGTCCCAAGATTCCAGCTATTGAATGCCAGCTGACAGCTTTGTGTAAAAATGGCTAAACGCACTTGACATTTCCATTTGGAGTCTCCTCCAGTGAATGCTGTTATTCCATTTGTAATGTTAAGAATGCCATGTATGAAATGTCATTTTCCCAAGGTCTGTATGGTTTGGGCTTCAGGTGGGCTACAATTGAGATTTAGCTTTATAGATTTTCGAAGTGCGCTTGGAAGGTGACCTTATTGCAACATAATCTGTGCTATCTGTTTAAAATTGAATTAATTTATTTTATCTATATATTATATTTTTACTGTTTGATCATGTGTTGCTTTCATGCATTTCGTAATTATTTCAAGAGCTCTTAACACCTGCTTTGCATTGTACAAGTAGCTAATTACCTGTCTTTGTCTCTCTTTCTCTCATATTTGTACTATATGAGACATCTGAGGCATTAATTCCACAATCATGCTTGCTGTGTCACATTCAACTTTAGTTGAAATGAAACTGTTGTGTGCACATCCTCTGGCTTCATTGTGATGTGACAGCTGTTTTTGATTTGTCATTAATTCTCGTGCATTGAAAAAAAGGTTGTGGAACAGCTAATGTTGGGCCTTGATAAATGTTAGCACACTTTTAATCTCTTGATGACAGCCAGTACACAGAGTCCACAAACCTTTCTACATTAGTGATTTTTGTCTTCAGTGTTGCAAATTAACAATTGGATTGATGGAACCCATGCTTGTTTAATTTATATATTTTACCTTTGCACTGAGTTATGATAGCACACAAAATTGAGACCGCCATCATTCTGCACAAATCTCCCATTTGACATTGGACTGAAATCATACATTTCATGTGCCCACTGATCCGCTATGTCCTTGAAATATACCACTAGACAGTCAGTCTTGTATAGCTGTACCAATAACTGGCAAGTATGAACTCTCTGCCTTAAGTTCTTCTCTTACTGTATGGTACGCTATGAGAGAAACCATTATGTACAGGAAATCGATACCAGTTTGTACAAAATATTATATGAATTATTTATTATTTGAATTGGGATACATTGTTTACTAAATGAATGTAACTTGTTTATGTAGAGAGCGGTTTAGCTGTAATAAAACAAATACATTAAATCTTTTCTATTTCTGTCTTATCTGTATTTTGGTCTCTTTGTTTGTTTCCCTTTGGTTGCAGAAATAAGGTTATTTTATCTGTTTTTGTGTGTTCTTTTTCAGTGTTTAATGAAATAATACTAAAAAATTAGGATATATATATATATATAAATAAATTAGAAATTAAAGCAAGAAGATCAAGACATTGGAGAGTAAAAATTTGTAAAGTTTCACTTGTGGTTTTTAATTGGATTTGGTATCGTTTAAATCAGAAGATTCTCTTGATTCGATGTTAAGCATGAGTAAAAGTTTATCAAATGAATGCACAAAATGCTAAATGAAATGTTACAAATATAATGAGCACAAAGTGATTAGTAATCGTTTATAAACATTTACAAATGATGAATAGTTTCAACTTTAGATTGAATTTATTATTATTCATTTTTATAATTTTGCGCACACACCGCTGAGAAAACCTCTTCAACACAACCTAAGCGCAGCGCGCGCGCAGATGTCGCAGATGGAACGCGCTATTGGATGCTTAACCCGTGGGTGACCCTTTCAACAGCAGCAGCAGGGTGTTTACCTGAACCCCTCAGGGTCATGTCACATTTGGAAATCTGGAGGATATTGACGTGACCGCGGACAGGAGCCTGGTCCTGAGGATCTCGATCTCCGTTGTGTACATTCTTGTCTGCGCAATATCCTTAGTAGGCTACTTCTTATCATGAGAATGAAACACTGCAAGCAGACCACCGCCATTAATGTTTTTATCATTAACTTAGCTTAGTTAACTCCACTGGGATCCCCTGGGTATGTTCCTCGCCCAGCTCCCCCAACCTCCCTCTTTGATGCTGCCCTCCCCAAACTCAGCGAGGTAACAGAGGTGGTCCGGAAGGCAAGAACAGCCCCAGGCCCTAACGGGATACCATACAAGCTGTACAAGTACTGCCCAGGGGTCTTGAGACACCTCTGGAATCTGCTGAGAGTGGCTTGGAAAAACCAAGTCATCCCGTCAGAGTGGCAGAGAGCTGTCACAGTTTTCATCCCAAAGGAGCAAAACTCCAGTACGATCGGCCAGTTTAGGAGTATCGCCCTCCTGAATGTCGAAGGGAAGATCTTCTTCTCCATCCTAGCCAAGAGGTTGACCAGCTACCTCACAGGAAACGGGTACATTGACACCAGCTGCCAGAAGGCAGGTGTGCCAGGCTTCCCAGGGTGTGTGGAACACTCAGCAGTAATATGGGAGCAGATCCAAAGGGCGAAGAGAGAGAGAGGTGACCTGCACGTAGTGTGGCTCGATCTTGCTAAGGCATACGGGTCAGTCCCCCACCAACTCATCGAGTTCGCCTTGGACTTCTTCCACATCCCAGTCGGCATAAGAGCCCTGGTGGCCAAGTACTTTGGAGACCTCCAGATGTGCTGCACCCACCAGGACTTTACAACAGGCTGGCAACAGCTGGAAGTAGGCATTGCCAAGGGATGCTCAATCTCGTTCATCCTGTTCATCGCAGCCTTTGAGATCATCCTCATAGGGGCTAGGAAGATTGTCGGAGGAGTGAAACTGCCGTCAGGACAAAGGCTACCAGCAGTTAGAGGTTACATGGACGATATTACCACCATACTCCGGACAGCAGCATGCACAACAAGGCTGCTGAAGAGGATCGACGAGCTTGTGGGCTGGGCGAGGATGAAGATCAAACCCTCCAAGTCACGCAGTTTGTCGATCAAGAACGGAGTCAGAAACGACAACACCATCTTTGTCGCAGGCGGTGAGAATATCCCGTTGCTGAAAGATCAACCTGTCCGTAGCCTGGGTCGTACCTACACAGCAGAGCTCTCAGACAGGCAGATGGGGGAGACGGTGAGGAAGCAGCTCGCAGATGGCCTGGCCAAGATCAACCAAAGCCAACTTCCCGGAAAGTACAAAGTTTGGTGTTACCAGGCCATACTGTACCAAAGGGTGATGTGGCCACTGAAGATGAGTGAAATCCCCTCATCAGTGGTAAACAAGATGGACGGGCTGGCAAACTCGTTCATCAGGAAGTGGCTGGGTCTACCAAGATGCTTCTCGGAGGTAGGCCTCTTCGGGAGGAACACGCTACAACTACCACTGCGATCCATCAGCGTGGGATACAAGCAAGAGAAGGCTCGGCTGGTGCTGGAGCTGAGGGAAACCACTGACCAGCTGGTGAGAGCAGCGGGCACCCAGATAAGAACGGGAAGAAAGTGGAAAGCCCAAGAAGAGGTCGACATGGCAATCGGCAGGCTGAAGCACCGCGAGGTGGTCGGCAGAGTCCAGGAGGGTCGAGCAGGCCTTGGGAGGGGCGATATTCCCTTGTTCTGGTCAAAGGCTTCCAAAGAAGACCGGAAAGCCATGGTGGTGGTGGAAGTGGCAAGAACTGAGCACGAACACCTTAACATCAAAGCGGTGTCCCAGGGCCAGCAAGGACGTTGGACGTCATGGGAAGGTCTCACAGACAGGTCCATGTCATGGTCCGACCTATGGAAAATCCCCCAAGCTAGGCTCAGCTTCCTGATCAGAGCAACCTATGACACCTTGCCTTGTCCCCGAAACCTCCACCAATGGTTTGGTGCTGAAGAGACCTGTCCCCTTTGCAACACCAGCAATGCAAGCCTCCAGCACATCCTGTCGGGCTGCACGACGGCACTGTCCCAAGGCCGCTACAGGTGGCGACATGACCAAGTACTGAAAAAGCTGGCAGAGATGTCAGAGTCATGCAGAAAGGAGGCGAACAGTAGACATTTCGCTCGAGGACGACATTCCATCCAGTTCGCGAGGGCTGGAGAGAGTGTCAGACCCTCCCGCCAGAGAGATACAGCAAGGCTCCTCCCACCGGGAAGTGAGTGGACCATGAGGGTCGACTTGGGAAAGCAGCTCCAGTTCCCCAGGGAGATAGTGGAAACATCCCTGCAGCCCGACATCGTCATGTGGTCAGAGGCTTGCAAGACCGTCCTCCTTGTGGAACTCACTGTACCATGGGAGGGAGGGGTGGAGGCTGCGTATGAGCGGAAGCGAGCCAAGTACTCTGATCTGGCGGCAGAGTGCAGGGAGGCGGGCTGGAAAGCCGTTATATGCCCTGTAGAAGTGGGGTGTAGGGGCTTCGTAGGTTCCTCAACCGCTCGCCTACTCCGCGGCATGGGATGCACAGGAGCGAGGCATCGGAAAGCCATGAAAGAGCTGGCAGAGGAGGCAGAGAAAGGCAGCTTCTGGCTGTGGCTAAGGAGGAAGGAGAAGGGTTGGGGGGTAAACACCTAGGGCATCAGCAGGGGGTGGCAGGGAGAGATCCCTGCCATCGCTCCGCCACCATGAGACGTACTGGGGTTAAAGGAGCGAAACGTCGATGAGTGGTGGTCCCCAGCTGACGACCCGCTCAGGCTTACAGAAGTGTTCAGTGAGGTGTCACGGCACACCAGTTCAAAAGGCACTGGAGGAGGTGCGTCAGGCAGTGATCTCCAGCAGGAAAACCAACACCTGTATCTTGATAAGCTGTCACAGACCTCCAGTCCGTCCTGACGTTGCCGTTTTAGGCGGTGGATACCGCTCTGGATTTCAGCTGGCCGTCTGGAGACGCCATGCGCAAGTTCATACTGTCGGTCACTGTGATAAACGTGTACGCCAGCGTCTTCTTCCTCACTGCTATGAGCATCACTAGATACTGCTCCGTGGCTTCAGCCAAATAGAACAGTTCGGGGTTCGTGCTCCTACATCGTGTTCTGTCAAATGTGTTTGCGCGTTTTTGTGGCTCGTTGCTACCGTCGCCACCGCTTTCTCCACTGTGATCAACGTGGCTGGAGAGAAGCTCTGCTTACTCAAGTTTCCTGCTAGACATTACTGGCTGGCTTTTTAGAATTAGCAAAAAAAAAAAAATCCTAGTTGCTTTTGTTCTGCCCATGTTGATCCTTTCCGTGTCTTATTTGCTGCTTCTGAGATTTGTGAGAAAGCGAAATCTGAATAACGTTCATTCGATCACAGTTGTGGTTCATTCTTTCTTTGCTGGATGCCGAACCACGCAATTACATTTTGGGGTGTTTGGTAAAGTTGAACTTGATTCACTGGGATGAAGCGCAGGTCTATTATATTGTCGATACTTATGAATTTCCCGTGACTGTTTGCTTTGCTCTATCCACTAATAGTTGCTTAAATCCGTTTATATATCGTCTTACGAGAAGGGCATTGAGAAAGAAACTGAACTTTTTTTTGTAAAAAAAGATTTTTAAATCTGAGAGGCATTCAAGAGCCCCGTAAATAGAAAATAATTATTTATGTGCAAAATAAGTATACATTCTGTAAAAAATCATGTTGAGATTTTGCCATTTCATTTTTTTTTTTTTAGACAAAACATTTTTGAATTGTCCAGACAACAAGTAAAAAGTTTATTGGCCCTCAACTAAGCTGAAAGTTGAATGAACAAGCTATACACCAAAACAGAATTACATTTTAAGGCAACCTGGCCATACAAGGTGAGACCATCCCCTCCATTAAAGATAACCCTATCAAGTATTTGGGAAAGTGGTACGATGAGTCACTAAAGGACCACAACAATGTCCGCACCACTGAAAAGCAAGCAGAGCTGTGGCTGAAGAAAATAGAAACATCCGGACTTCCAGGGAAATTCAAAGCATGGCTGTATCAACATGGACTGCTTCCCAGACTGATGTGGCTGCTGACCGTTTATGATGCCCCACTCACTGCAGTGGAAGGGGTAAAGCGTAAGATCAACACACACCTCAGAAAGTGGCTTGGAATTCCACCTAGTTTTACATCAGTTGGGCTATACATCAGATCAGGGCAACTTCAGCTACCTCTCTCTTCCTTGGTTGAGGAGTTTCAAGTAGCCAAATGTAGGGTGGCCATGACCTTCAGAGAATCCAGAGATAGGAAAATCAGTGAAGCCGGAATAAGAACGAGGTCAGGACGAAAATGGGATGCCACAGCTTCACTAGCCCTAGCTGAAAGGAACTTAAAGCTCAAATAAATCATTGGAGTACCCTGTGTAGGACGGCAAGGCCTAGGCATGTCCCACTTTCATACGTGGGGGAAAGCCAAAAAGAAAAGAAAAAAAGCAATGATCCAGGCAGAAGTAAGGGATCTAGAGGATGAGCGAAGAAGGGCAAAGGCAGTGGAACTTGGATCCCAGGGTGCCTGGACTCGGTGGGATCTCCCCAAGCAGAAAGTGTCATGGAATGATCTCTGGAGGCTGGAGCCATACTGAATATCCTTTTTACTGAGGGCCGTTTATGACACCCTTCCTTACCCTGTGTACCTCCACAGATGGGGGCTGAGAGATGACCCACTGTGCAAGCTCTGTGGGCAGAAAGGAACAATGGTCCATGTCTTGACAGGTTGCAGCACAGCGCTTGCTCAGGGCAGACATATGGCGCCATGACGAAGTCCTAACCGTCCTTGCTGATATTTTGGAGCAGGAGAGAAACAGGAAATTTCAAAATAAGATCAAGGCGCCCCTTGCAAAAGCTTTTGTAAAGGAGGGTTCAAAGCTATCAGGGTCCAGTAAGATCAGTGCGAGCATTCTGCAGTCTGCCCAAGCATGGGAGCTTAGGGTTGACCTAAAGAAAAGACTTCAGTTTCCTGACTTCGTCCACACTACCTTGAGACCAGACGCAATCCTTTTCTCTCACACAGGAAAGAAGATCATCCTGGTTGAACTTACGGTACCATGGGAAGAGGGGTGTGAAGAGGCATTTGAAAGGAAATCTGAACATTACAGGGAGCTGGTGCAAAACTGCCGCGAGAAAGGCTGGCAGACATGGCTGTACCCTGTTGAGGTGGGATGCAGGGGGTTCCCAGCCCAATCAGTCTGGAAACTGTTGACAGCTGTTGGACTGAGAGAATCAGACAGAAAAAAGGTGGCACGAAGACTCTGGGAGGCAGCAGAGAGAGCCTCCTGTTGGATTTGGAATAGGAGGGAGGAGTCGAGCTGGAAGCCAGGAGGAAGTGAGTAGCTGCATTTGACACTATTGATCATCAGTTGCTCCTGTCTAGATTAGAATATTGTGTGGGGCTAAAAGGCTCAGTCTTGAATTGGTTTAAATCCTATTTAACTGATCGATATTTTTCAGTCAAAATTGGCAATTTTACCTCTTCTGCCGCACCTCTTAATTTTGGACTTCCTTAGGGATCCATTTTAGCACTTCTGCTCTTTTCCCTCTACATGCTTCCCTTAGGTTCGATTCTGAGAAGGCATGGTGTGTCATTCCATTTTTATGCTGATGACACACAGATCTATCTGCCTATTAAAAGAAACGATCCTTCAGCCATTAATTCACTGCTTACATGTCTTGATGAGGTAAAGCATTGGTTAGCCAGTAACTTTTTAACCTTAAATGACTCTAAGACTGAGGTCATTGTTTTTGGTCCTTTTGACAATTTTAAATTTAACAACTTAACCTTGGACAACCTGGTAGTTTTTGAGTCAAAGTGTGTTAAGAACCTTGGTGTATTCTTAGACAGTCGGCTCACTCTTGAGAAACACGTCTCCTCAGTTGTTGCCTCTAGCTTTTTCCAGCTTCGCTTACTCACTAAAATTAAACACTATCTGCCTGAAAAACCTCTTGAGATAGCTATTCATGCGTTTATCACTTCTCGATTGGACTATTGCAACTGTTTGTATTATGGCATCTCAAAGTCCCAAGTAGCTCGTTTACAATTGGTCCAAAACGCAGCAGCCAAATTTCAACGAGCACTTCATTGGCTTCTTGTTAACTCTAGGATAAATTTAAAAATACTCTTATTTGTTTTTTAAATGTTTGCACAATCTCGCTCCGCATTACCTATCTGAATTTCTGCACCCTTACAACCCTTCCAGAGATTTAAGATCTAGTAATCAAAACCTACTATTGGTTCCCTCTACAAGGCTGAAACGTAGAGGAGATAGAGCTTTCTCGGTGATGGGCCCAAGATTGTGGAACAGCTTGCCAGCACCCCTTAGAACTGCTCCATCTTTTATCGGTTTTTAAATCCCTTCTGAAAACTCACTTGTTTTCTGAAGCCTTTGCAAATTAATTGTTGTGTAAATGTAGCATATTTTATTTTTATCTATGATCAATATGTTGTACAGCACTTTGGTCAGTCGTGTGATTGTTTTAAATGTGCTTTATAAATAAAAGAACTAGAACTAGAACTAGTGGCTGGCCACTGCTGACCCGCCAACAGGAGAGTGTTATGGTTAAGGGTCGAAACACTCAATGATAGTTGGTAACCATCTAATGACACAACCTCCTGGCTGAGAGCTCCAGCCATTGGAAAATGACTGAAGTAGTAGCATCCAAGGATGTATGCTATAACTATATATATATATATATATATATATATATATATATATATATATATATATATATATATACAGGTTCTTTTCGTGAAAATGTTCATTTTGTATCAGTAATTCAACTCAAATTGTGAAACTAGTGTATTAAATAAATTCAATGCACACAGACTGAAGTAAATTTAAGTCTTTCGTTCTTTTAATTGTGATGATTTAGGCTCACATTTAACAAAAACCCACCAATTCACTATTTCAACAAATTAGAATATGGTGACATGCCAATAAACTAATCAATTAAAAAAAAATGCATGTTTCCTGAGCCTTCAAAATGGTCTCTCAGTTTGGTTCACTAGTCTACACAATCATGGGGAAGACAGCTGATCTGACAGTTGTCCAGAAGACAATCAAGCACAACCAACCAAGAGAACCACAGCCTTATGAGGATTGTCAAGCGAAATTGATTCAAGAATTTGAGTGAACTTCACAAGGAATGGACTGAGGTTAGCGTCAAGCCATCAAGAGCCACCACACACAGATGTGTCAAGTAATTTGGATACAGTTGTCGTATTCCTCTTGTTAAGCCACTCCTGAGGCGTCTTACCTGGGCTAAGGAGAAGAAGAATTGGACTGTTGTGATCCAAAGTCCTCTTTTCAAATGAGAGCAAGTTATGTATTTTATTTGGAAACCAAGGTCCTAGAGTCTGAAGGAAGGGCGGAGAAGCTCATAGCCCAAGTTGCCCAAGAAGTACAGTGTTAAGTTTCCACAGTCTGTGAGGATCTGGGATGCAATGTCATCTGCTGATGTTCGTCCATTGTGATTTTTGAAAACCAAAGTCACTGCACCCGTTTGCCAAGAAATTTTAAGAGCACTTCATGCTTCCTTCTGCTGACCAGCATTTGAAGATGCTGATTTAATTTTCCAGCAGGATTTAGCACCTGCCCACACTGCCAAAAGCAACAAAAGTTGGTTAAATGACCATGGTGTTGGTGTGCTTGACTGGCCAGCAAACTCAGCAGACCTGAACCTCATAGAGAATCTATGGGCTATTGTCAAGAGGAAGATGAGAAACAAGAGACCAAACAATGAAGATGAGCTGAAGGCCACTGTCAAAGAAACCTGGGCTTCCATACGACCTCAGCAGTGCCACAAACTGATCACCTCCATGCCACGCCGAATTGAGGCAGCAATTAAAGCAAAAGGAGCCCCTACCAAGTATTGAGTACATGTACAGTAACTGAACATACTTTTCAGAAGGCCAACAATTCACTAAAACTGTTTTTTTTATTGGTCTTATGAAGTATTCTAATTTGTTGAAATTGTGAATTGGTGGGTTTTTGTTAAATGTGAGTCTAAATCATCACGATGAAAAGAACCTAACTTAAACTACTTAAGTCTGTGTGCATTGAATTTATTTAATACACGAGTTTCACAATTTGAGTTGAGTTACTGAAATAAATGAACTTTTCCACAACATTATAATTCATTAAGCACCTGTGTGTGTGTGTGTGTGTGTGTGTATTTATTTATTTAGGCAAAATATAGGCTACAATAAAATAATTAATCACAACTGTGAACATTGCACATGTAAGACTATAAAATATGCTACTCAACGCACAAATAGCTGTCTAAAAATATGAATAGATACTGCTTTTAGATACTGCTACTGAATTTAATACTGCCCTAAATGATTTTCCATGAGCTCCAACAGGGGCTGCTGTTTAAATATTGGTGCTCAGTTTGGAAGTCACCTGACAGGGGCGCCAAAAAAGTGCGTCATAGAAACGCAGCGCGGCGCCTTCACCCTGTGTGAATTAAATCGGAGCTGGCAATGCCTGGATTTGATTTTCCAGCTATTTTTATAGTTTAATCTGTGAATGGCGCCTAAACAGGACCCTAAACCTAAATTTCAAGAAGGTAAGATACCCTATGGGAAAGCTTTGTCTCCTCTCATTCAGCCGCGCAAAGGAAGCGGGCGCTACAACTCTACAATGGCGCGTGTACACAGCAGGATGTGTACTGAAAAGCAGTTTTTACCGAGCAATGCTAATTGCCTTCTATATATTGTGCAGTTTTGTTTATCAGCAGTCAGGCGCATGTACGACTGCACGTTAGTGCTTTCTGTTTTCTGTAACAGTCTGTATACATGCACGCAGCTGAGTGTTTCGGAAACGAAACATTAGCTGTTGTCTATGTAGCCCGTTAGCTTATAGCAGGGCTTGTTTACAGGAAGCTCCCATTATAACATTGAAGTCCTGGCGGGAATGGTTGCCATTCATAACAGGTTAATGCTAGGAATGTCAGCTCACCGATATAAAGCTGGTTCGACGTTTGTCAGAGATTCATTCTCGGGGATCTTCAGTAGTTCTTAAACGATTTAGCACAATGACAAGAAACATACGGTGTTCTAATTATTTTCAAATGTAAAAGAGAACACACTGTGTTTTATTTGTTTTATTTTTCCCTCAAGGTATCATAACTGATATAACGTTACCTTATAATGTAATAGTACAGAAAGGGACCGTCTGCAAAGTGCAAAACCAAGAGCAAAAGCATAGTTATGCCGTATAAATGCTTCACTTGTGAAGTGTATCAGAAATAAATCTCCAATCTAAGGGGTGTGTCTTATAATAAGAACATTTCGATGTTGTTTTTATACACATTCAAACCTCAAAGGCTGTGTCTTGTTGCTGGTTAGAATAACAGTTAGATATCTGATGAATTTGCAGAACTATAGCACACCACATGCTATTGAAATGTAAGCACATCAAAAAAATATAAATACTCTTTTATTTCAGCTTTATGGGGATGTATCTTGTAATTGTTTTCTATAATGACATTTAGGTGTTCACAAAAGTGTTACACAACAAAAGCTGTTGAATTATAAATACTGAGAAAGATATCTGGAAGCTTCCAAAAGAGTGTGCAGTATAACGCCCCCTAGAGGAATACATTGCATTTGCTTCGACTGAGTTTCATATTCAGTCGTGAAAACAGGTAACCCTGGACCACAAAACAAGTCTCAAGTTGCTGGAATATATTTGTAGCAATAGCCAAAAATACATCGTGTAGGTCAAAATTATAAAAATTAATAGGATATTAAGTAAAGATCATGTTCCATGAAAATATTTTGTAAATTTCCTACTGTAAATATATAAAAAGTTAATTTTTAATTATTAATATTAGTAATATAGCTACGGCTGTCGCGGTTAAGAAATTTCCCCTGTTGTTATTATGGGTAGCTCAATAGCGCGATATGCGGTATTACCGCCGGTTTTTTTTTTTTTTTTGGTTTTTTTTTTACATAATTTAACCTGATTTTGCTGCATACAAAGCTATATCGTTGAGTTATGTAGCATATATTGTTGCTTTTTTAACTGACAGAGAGACACGTTTTAAAACATTTTTGTTTCTTGTTAAATGCCAAACAGCAACAAGAACATGCGTTTTCCAATAATTATTTTTTTGAAGAAATCAAAGAGTTCTAACATGTATTACACGTATTTGTGCGCGACTTTGGACAGCAGCGGAAATCTAGACTGATTATCACGTCACCACTGGCCCACCAGGACAGTGGATTCCCATTGGAGTCGATGCACACCTCATGCAGATAGCGTGTGAGCTCGTTATCTGCTCACGCTCTCTTGGGTATGGGCACTTACGCAGAGGTTGTCCGTGACTTCAGCAGGTATGCCTGTTACTTTCACAGCTGTATTTTACAGATTTCGCAAAGGCTTCAGCTACTCCTAACTGTCGGCCGGTCTCAGCTGTTCTTTTTGATGTTGCTCCGCGACCTGATGCTTGATGACAGGGGACACTCTAAAACGCTTAACATGGCTTAATGTACTAAGACAGTGATATTAACAGACCAAACTCACTAAAAATCATACTAATAAAGTATACTATCTATAAAAAAATCAGATTAGCCCTGAATTTGAATGCAACTCGTTTAATAACACGTTAAGCCTCCCATAAAAAACCGTTATAAGAAAACGCTTAATGTGGCTTAATGTACTAAGACAGTGATTTTTAAAAACCAAACTCACTAAACATTATACTAATAAAGTATACGATGTACAAACCCCCCCCCCCAAAAAAACAGATGATCCCTGAATATGAATGCAAGTCGTTTAATAACACGTTAAGCCTTATGATGGTTTTCTATGGGAGGAAAAGGCTTAACGTATTATTAAACGCGTTGAATTCATATTCAGGGATCATCTGTTTTTTTTTAGATGTATTGCCGCGTCACAGGAACCTTTTTGCAGCAAATTTTGCATATCGGCTCATCTATATTCGCTGGCTCGCCCTTTTCATTGGGTTGAAAGCCAAAATTTTCCCAAACTGTAGAAGTGACATTAGGTTTTGGGACGAGGTCGAGCTCCTCCAATCGTTTCAGCCGGCCTATTCAAAACAAATGGTGCACCATAAAGCTACAACGGCTCGTGAGAAAATTAGTCGTAACCATATTGTATCATTAATTTATTTAACATTGAATGCACAGTGACAAATTGAAAAAACAAGGCAACAGCCTCATAAAAAAACAAAAAAAACAAAAACTGAACACTGCGGTTGCCGCGGTTTCTGCGGTTGCTATCTTTCCTCTGCGGTTTGCTTGTCAATAGCGCGGTATTACAATATTGCGGTCATCGCGACAGCCCTAAATATAGCATTGCTAAGAACATCTTTTGGAAAACTTTAAAGGTGATTTTCTCAATATTTAGATTTTTGTGTACACTCAGATTCCAGATATTCAAATAGTTGCAACTCGGCCAAATATTGTCCGATCCTAATAAACCATATATCAACCGAAAGCTTATTTATTCAGCTTTCAGATTATGTATAAATTTTAATTTTGAAAAATGTACATTTAAGATGTTTTTATGGTCCAGGGTCACAAATGAATAAAAAATACAAGTCTGACATGTCAACGATTCTTGAAGGTCAATAGCGTGATTACTGGATCTCTTTTACAATGAAAGCTTCTGCAAAATGTTCTTTAAGAAATCTTTAACAATACAGCCTATAAAGCAGAGGTAGAAGATTGTAGAGTCTGGAGTCTCGTAGAGCCTATTTATTTTAAACTAAATTATCTATTGGTTTAATTTTCTATAGAATGTTTAATTAAGTTCTGTGACTAAAACCACCATCAATATGTTTGTCTAAACTGAAACGGACACACCCTTTGAAGTTGTGTAATAAAACTGAAATTAAACTTAATTTATAAAAAATTCAATTTTGAAACTCGTCAAAACAACTGCAAAATAACACTCTTTCCCAGCTTTGTCTTAATTGTTGAATTTGAAAGTTGAAACATGTTTTCTGTCATAGTTCTGTGACTAAAACGAACATAAAAATGTTCTTATAAAAACAGTAACAAGAGGAACACCATGAGGTTGATACAAAAGAGTGTTTTTATTTAAAAAAAAAAAAAAAAAATGTATTGGTTTAAATTTCAATAGCGATTTTGATTTGGCAAAATGTATTTCATGAATAAATGGTTAAATTCAACAACTTAGTGGTTCATTGAAAAAAGGATTGTGTCTTTCGAACCTGTCTGATTTGTAATGAGCAGATAATAAGAGCATTCATTTGGTTAAAAATGAATCAAAATCAATTGAGAATTTATATAACCAATCAGTATTCAAAACTATCTCCTACTTCAGGCCGATCGACAACGGTAAGCTTGTATTGTAATAAATTATAACGTTTTAATAAAATTTAGTGGGTTGAGTCGTTTGTCTTTGCATCATGTCTGTATTCATAAAGAAGTTCTGGCTAGTAGGCTATAACCACATGTGTGGATGCTGCAAGTGGCGATTGTAGCTTTTAACTTCTAATTTTAGAACGAGTTCTAAGTAATATTATTTTTTATTTTTTTGTTGTTTGTGTGTGGTTAAAAGAGGTCATTCAAGGACATTCGAACAGTGTGACAATTAGAGATTAAATTGAAGAGATATCTAGAGATAACGCTAATACACACTAAAACACATAGTCACCCAATGTTGACATTGTTAATATTAATTTGAGAATATAATTTGAGAACAAATTATAAAAATTATTTGCATGGTTTGAAGTGATCTGAACTTACTTTGTGATCATTAGATTTAATCACCATTGGTGGCGTGACTTATTTTAAAACTTGAATTTTTTTCAGTTGTTCAGAACAAAACTGGTAAACATGTTACTTGCTCAGATTACATTTTCAGGTGAAACCTCTTATTTTGGACATACTTTTAAGATGTATTATCTGTAATTCTGAAGTACAGTAAATATCTACACTGGTGCGTTGACTTACAGCCCATACATACACCTTAAAACATTAATTTAATCTGTGTTGACGAACCGTGCTGATGCACAATCCACGTAAAGAAGATATTGTAATATAACAGTATAAATGTAATATAACTTAAATAAAACATGCATACATGCAAACCCGTGTAGTTGAGCAAATAGCATTTTATTTAAAACTTGCAGAACCATTTTAAGCCACGACTTGTAAATTAAATTTAGTATTGTTTTATAGAAATGCAAATTATATTTCAGTTTTAAATAACTTTGTTTTTATGAGCTGAATCCTGGCTGTGGCAGGCAGAAATTTGAAAATTACAATAAACACCCTTAATGTATTTTTTAAGTTAGTTGTGACTTATTTTGAATGTATTTGCTAAGAATGTACACAAACAAATTATCCTCTGCCCATGTTTTCATATAATTTAATGATTTGTGTATTAGCCTGCCATTTGATGTCATTACACATTAATATTTCTGATGTATTTCAGGTGAACGAGTGCTGTGCTTTCATGGGCCATTGCTATACGAAGCTAAGGTATCCGAATCATTCATGTCATTTTGCATCCTTCAAAAGCCTATTTAATTTTTTATTTTTTGGGGGAGCAATAACATTAGAGTAAATGTAGTCTAAGTGCTTGATGTAGTGGTTTTGTAGATTGGGTTTTATGCTTTTGATATTATTTTCTTTGTTAAATAAAAGTTAAATAAAATAGGCACAGCAGCTATTTAACCATTCTTTTAAATCTCGGGGCTTAAGATGTTTTGGCGTCCTCATTTTTTTTTTTCCATGTGAAAATGTTGCAAGTTTTTTCCGTGGTTGTGTTAAACATTTAAATTGTAGTAGTTATCAGATAACTTTTGAACTGTCTTACTCTGATAGATGATTTGGATGTTTCTGCATATTTTATGTCTTTCCTCACAGTGTGTAAGAATCTCTATCAAGGACAAACAAGTGAAATACTTTATTCATTACAGTGGATGGAATAAGAAGTAAGTTTAAGTATTCAAAGTGCTGGTTTGAAGGGATGAAAGTGCTAGTTAGGACACAGTTAAAATCCCTATGTTATGTAAGTTGTAATTAGGGCTGAAACGATTCCTCGAGTAACTCGATTACAAAAAATTATTGAGTCAAATTCCTTTGCCTCGAAGCCTCTTTTAATTTATTTTATATCTCACATCAGGTTCTTTCGCAATGATTTTTTTAATGTGACACAACGCGTTTACGTCACCCACAAAGCGGAAGGAGACACAAGCGCTGCGTCCGAAATGGCATACTGCAAGGAGTCAGCAGTGTTTTGATTTGAGGACGCGGGCAAACGTATGTCCATTGCAAGAGAGCTGGCATACGACAACTAGGGCCCTATGATTTCCGCTATGCAGAAAACGCGGAGGGAATCGCGGAATCCAGTCATAAAAACAGAATTTACAGTTTAACGCGGAATGGCACGTAATTTGCCAAATTTTGAATGAATTAATCAAAAATAGGTCATTGCACTTACATCAAATCATATGGAATAATATCTGTAAATATTAAGCCGGAACTGTCTATTTAAATATGAATCCTGCATGTTCTGTGTGTCTCTGTTAATGAATGGAGCAGAAGCGCTTCTTCGCTTATTTAAACACACTGAAGCGTGCGTGACGCTCGCGGTGATTTCAGCATCTGCTGTCTCACTAAATAAGGACGTGAACACATGAAAAACATCTCCAGAACTGCTCTGACAGTCACTTCATAAGCATTTGATCGTTTGATTTCAGTAAAACTAGCGTCACATCACATACACAGAACTGTAAAGGTACGTCAACCCATCAAAATAAAAGTCTGTTTTAAAGACAAGTATTTGCCAGATATGTATTACTATTGTTCAGTAGAATGTATATATCCTACAAAAAAAAAAAAATCAAACATTATTTTTTTTTAAGGTTTAATCACACAACATTTTTCCATGTTTTTAATAGTAAATCCCCTTTGTTTACCAGAAAGTTTGCTTAATTTTCAATAATTAAAAGATAAATAAATTTTTTATGTGTTTAATGTGCATCTCAGAAAATGCTTTATTTAAAACCCCAACTGAATGGCACTTAAATTCACTTAATTCATCTGTCAACTTTGTCATTGTTCACAGTTCAAGTACAGACAGAGAAACAATGGGTAATAATTAAATGTTTTGTTTTTGATGTATGCATTGCATTCTATGCATTTAAAAAATAAAAATATTATTTTTCTAAAAAAGAAAACTAAGTTGTTCATTTTAAGAGACCCAGGAGTCTTATTTTCTCTTGCATAATTAATATTGCACTTTAAGCAAAAACGCATTTTATCCAATTACTCGATTAATCGATGGAATTTTTAATAGAATACTCGATTACTAAAATATTCGATAGCTACAGCCCTAGTTGTAATGGTTATGTAGTTAATGTAGTTTCTGACAATTACCGTGTTATGTTATCGATTTGATCACTTAATTCTAAGAATGGGTGTTCAATGTGTTTCTAGCTGGGACGAATGGGTTCCTGAAAGCCGTGTGCTCAAATATGTGGACAGTAACCTGCAGAAACAGAAAGAGCTTCAGAAGGCAAACCAGTGAGTAATACAATTTAGAAACGAGACATAAAAATAGATATTTCAAAGAAATGAAATTAATTAGACTATTTAATGCACATAAAGCTTCCATATTATTCTGTCATTGAAATTCCAGTGGAACAAGAAACAGTTAATACAATCTGTGATGCATGTTTATCTTTTTATGAGTAAAGATTTAATGCAAAACATACTGTTTTTCAGAGACCATTATGTTGAGGGAAGGATGAGGGGTGTCGCACCAAGCAAGAAAATCGCTGCTGTGCAGCAAAAAAATGTAGATGTGTGAGTGTTGCTTTGTCAGCTTTGACTTTTTGGAGTGCCCTCAAATAAACTCTGCTTCTTGCCTCATCTAGAATTTTTAAAATGAACTTTCGAAACTGCAAACTTATGTTTATTGATGCATATTTAACCATAGGCTTTCTATTCATTTCACTAGAAAAACAAAGAAGAACAAGCAAAAGAGTAAGTTCCAATTCCCTAATCAAATACTGATGTATTTTGATCTATGAAAGCAGTTTGATTGAACCTGTTGAATTTAAATGTATGTAAAAATCCATTTAAAGAGTTTCACAGTTAGTTTACAGATCTGTCATCTTGTTCTCCAAGTAGTTGCAGATGCAATCAAATTCATACAGTATTAAATGTGGTTTGGAACCATTGATTATTAACTGATAACACAATTGTCTTGTTTGCTTCTCAGCACCAGGGGCTGGAGAGGGCACTAGCACTGGGGACATGCCTCACCCCCCACGAAAGAAGAGGGCACGTGTTGACCCAACTGTGGAGAGTGTATGTCAGATCAAAAAATGTTTAAATTAAATGGCTAATATTTAGAGTCTTTCTGAGTTGGTGTTTTAACAAGTGAAAAGTGAGGCTATTTTTGACTTCCAAACTGGCTTTGTATGCAGGAGGAGACTTTCATTAACAGAGTAGAAGTGAAAGTAAAAATTCCTGAAGAGTTAAAACCGTGGCTGGTAGATGACTGGGACCTGATCACTAGACAGAAGCAGGTGACTAAAAACAACCTCCCCATGCTCAACCCAATCCAACTTCTGCATTGCTCTTTATTCAACTAAATTATATAATAGAATGCTGTCTAAAGCAACAACTAGACAGAAAAAAAATATATTTATGTGATAAACTATTTTTCCGACTGCACGTTTCTGAATAAATTGGTGGAACAATTAAATTATGTTTTGAAATATAATACTGTTTTCACACCATGTAGTAATTAGCATAATTACTAGATGACAGTCTGAGACTTTTTCAGACTTGGAGTTATGCATTTCTAGGATGACCAGAGTTCTGAACCAATTCGCTTCTTGTCTGCTCTCCACCGTACTATATAATAAAGGCAAGAAATTATAAATAAATCTTTAAAATTAAATGAATTAGAAATTTGTGAATTTAGTAATCAAGAGACAAAACTGCAATCCATCATGGAAGCAGTTGTTATGAAAATAGCTTACTAGTTTTAGTAGGACATTGGACAGATGTATTCAACTATGTGCTAGTCACATGAAAGTATTTTTTGTGTGTTATTTAATTTTGAGATTGCTGCATTATTCAGACATTACCTTTAGTCATTGGTTTTATGCAAGGTAACTACTGAACTGCGTTTTACTGTTGAAACTGCTGTCAGAGCTTGCAGGTTATAATTATGAGTTCTACGAAGATATTAACTTTTTGCAAGTCAGAATCTTGTAATTACGATAATTATTACATGTTGTGAACACGCCTTAATGTGCACTGTGAACATTTTTGTGGTTTATTTCTTTTCTTGTTTGTTTAGCTTTTTCACTTGCCTGCAAAAAAGAAAGTAGATGATGTCCTTGAGGACTATGCAAGCTACAAGAGAACAAGAGGAAACTGTGATAACAAGTATGTTTGTATGCCATATGTAAAAATAATAATAATAATAATCTTATCCAGTTAGTTGAAATCACCATTGTACAAATTATTCATTTTTTATTTAAATCATCCAGTTAATTTGAAATACCCTGTTGTAGAAATTTGCAAATAAGATGTAGAGAGAGTTTCTAAAGAGGTACTTTGATTTTTACTCAGAGAACAGGCCGTGAATGAGGTGGTTGCTGGAATCCGTGAGTACTTCAATGTAATGTTGGGCACTCAGCTCCTCTACAAGTTTGAGAGGCCACAGTATGCAGAGATCTTAGCAAACCATCCAGATAAATCCATGTCTCAGATCTATGGAGCGCCGCACTTGCTAAGGCTTTTTGGTATGAACTTAAATGCTAATTTTATATTGAAACCTAACTGTACCTTTAAAATAAAAGCAAAAAAATTTAAATAAAATTTAATCAGTCTCCATATCTCAGAGAACGTTTTGATTGATTATAGTCTCTTTTGTGTATTCACTGACAGTGAGAATTGGAGCAATGCTGGCCTACACACCTCTGGATGAGAAGAGTCTGGCCCTGCTTCTCAGCTACCTGCAAGATTTTTTAAAGTAAGTAGAAATCTGTTTTAATGTTTTGAAGTCGTTATGAGGATTTGAGCAACTTTCTGAAGCTGTCAGGTTATGAATAAGACCATTCTTTTTGTTAACAACTTTTTATTGAATTTTATTAAGACATTTTATGATAATCTTGTACACTAGTTTTTAATAAAGCTGGCCTAATATCAAGCCAAAGTTATGCAGATTATGAAATTTATTTTAAAATGCATTTTATACATTGCTTGCAGGTAGTAACTGACGTTTATGCTCGATTTAGGTATTTGGTGAAGAATTCATCGTCTCTGTTCAGTGCAAGTGACTATGAGGTTGCACCTCCAGAATATCATCGAAAAGCTGTCTGAGGGCAAAGCCAGTGAGGATGTTTGGTGCTACATTCTGGTCCTCATTTTTATCTTGTAAAATCTATTCATCAAGTCTTGTGGAAGATCTTCGTGCCCACAACATCAGTCAATAATTATTCAGTACTCTAAGGATAATGTCTGGTATTCCAGATAAGGATTAAATCTCTTCGGAAAGCTGCTGTTAATTGCTCCCATTTTATTGATCAAATAATTTTTTTTGGTTTATGTAATATTCATAAACAGAACCTGGTCGTATATAGTTGAAATGCTGCATATTTCCTTTTTTATTTTTTTCCCAAACATGTCACTCAATAAATTGTCCCTCTCAGCTGTGACTGCTGCATTTTTTTTTAACAACAAATGGACTCTTGACAATTTTCTTTTATAGAAAGTTCAAAAGCTTTACCGATGAATAACAATTCAAAGGTGTGCAGCCACATTAAAGCAGATGCCGTTGACTTTGGGACACATTTGAAAGAGTTTGATTTTCGAGTCCCTGTTTTTTTTTAGTTCTTTGCTAGCTTCAATCTAATATACATTTGGGGGATTTGCAATTGAAACTTTTGAGTAGGCCTATGTTGTTTAAATATATTATGAAATTAAAAGAACATGTTACTGTACAGATTCATATTTTCACCACACTACAAATGTTTAGAAACCACACAGCAGTACAGTGACTATTAAAGCACTCTTCAGCTGCTTTTTGAGAAATGCAGTGGCAAGGCAATGAATAACTCTATTTGTGCTTCTGCTGTTACTTAGAACATATTTTAAGGGCAGAATGAATGAGGTCTTTCAAGAGGCTTGTGTTTGAAACAGGTTTGTCTACTGGATTTGGCAAGTTTCCAGACTGGAGCCACTCAAGGATCATAAAATGACAACTACCTCAAAAAACATAACCCTGGCGTTAAATGTATTTTTACTGGAAGTAGCAGCAACATTGGTATTAATTAGCATTGGTGGCGCTATAATAGGTCATTTTTATTTTCATTAATGCCTGAAAATTACTAGCCTTTATCTTGTGAGGGCATTGCCCAAATTTTAAAACCTGGTACATTGACAGCAGGTCCATGGTAGCACAAGTACACACACACATATATACATGTATGTATATATGTGTGTGTGTGTGTGTGTGTATTAGGGCTGTGAATCTTTGGGTAGGCAGCGATTCGATTCTATTCACGATTCATAGGTTTTCGATTCGATTCAAGAACAATTTATAACGATTCGATTCGTTTTGCAATTAAATTCAATTCGACTCGATTATAACGATTCGATTCTGTGTTCTTTAAGTGCATTCACAGGATTATTTCAATGCTTCCCCTAAATTCTTTAAATGCTTAGTCAGGGGGCATATTACACAGCAGTCTTAAAAAAAAAAAAAAAAAAAAAAATTTTGTCCATTGTTAAATGCTAGTTTAATGGTGCTATGGCATGACATGGCATAAGTACAAATGTATGTAAGCCAAGATTTAAAAAAAGAGCTTTAAAAGTATTATGTATCAACTAACATTTTGTCACACCAGGGGCGTAGCCATCATTTCTGAAGTGAAAAATGTAAAAAAAATCATTTTATGTATGTAGCCTATGTATTCCCTTATGAAACAAAAATATATTGTAGTATATTGGAAAATATCATGTAATATATAAGGCATATATTCTTATATATATTTATTTTTTCCAATATATTGCAATATATTGAAAGCGGCAATCATTTGTATATTTTGCAATATATTATATAATATATTTATCATTAATATATTATTAAATGTATTCAAATATATAATATATGGGAAAATAATATATTACAATATATCACAATATATTTTAAGAAATATATTGGTAAATATATTTTCCTTTCGTAAGGGTTTTCATAATTTTTTTTTTTTTTTAATGAATTCTTTTTTTATTACTTTTAATTTGCTGTAAGAAATCAAATACACTGCTCGACAATAATACTTCATTCATTCGATTAGTGTTTTAAATTTATTACTGTCCGAGATCGGCGATTCATGATTCAAAAATCATGTTTCAAGATCGATGCATATGAATCGTCAGGGTTTGTAATCGATGCATCGAGAAAACGAGTGAATCGTTACACCCCTAGTGTGTATGTATATATATATATATGTATATAGTCGTGGCCAAAAGTTTTGAGAATTACATAAATATTAGTTTTCAAAAAGTTTAGATCTTTGTTTCAGATGTTTCTGTGATTCTGAAATATAATTTCAAGCACTTCATACGTTTCAAAGGCTTTTATCGACAATTACATGACATTTATGCAAAGAGTCAGTATTTGCAGTGTTGGCCCTTCTTTTTCAGGACCTCTGCAATTCGACTGGACATGCTCTCAATCAACTTCTGGGCCAAATCCTGACTGATAGCAACCCATTCTTTCATAATCACTTCTTGGAGTTTGTCAGAATTAGTGGGTTTTTGTTTGTCCACCCGCCTCTTGAGGATTGACCAAAAGTTCTCAATGGGATTAAGATCTGGGGAGTTTCCAGGCCATGGACACAAAATTTCAACATTCTGGTCCCCGAGCCACTTCGTTATCACTTTTGCCTTATGGCACGGTGCTCCATCGTGCTGGAAAATGCATTGTTCTTCACCAAACTGTTGTTGGATTGTTGGAAGAAGTTGCTGTTGGAGGGTGTTTTGGTACCATTCTTTATTCATGGCTGTGTTTTTGGGCAGAATTGTGAGTGAGCCCACTACCTTGGATGAGAAACAACCCCACACATGAATGGTGTCAGGATGCTTTACTGTTGGCATGACACAGGACTGATGGCAGCGCTCACCTTTTCTTCTCCGGACAAGCCTTTTTCCAGATGCCCCAAACAATCGGAAAGGGGCTTCATCGGAGAATATGACTTTGCCCCAGTCCTCAGCAGTCCATTCACTATACTTTCTGCAGAAGATCAATCTGTCCCTGATGTTTTTTTGGAGAGAAGTGGCTTCTTTGCTGCCCTTCTTGTCACCAGGCCATCTTCCAAAAGTCTTCGCCTCACTGTGCGTGCAGATGCGCTCACACCTGCCTGCTGCCATTCCTGAGCAAGCTCTGCACTGGTGGCACTCCGATTCCGCAGCTGAATCCTCTTTAGGAGACGATCCTGCCACTTGCTGGACTTTCTTGGACGCCCTGAAGCCTTCTTTACAAGAATTGAACCTCTTTCCTTGAAGTTCTTGATGATCCTATAAATTATTGATTTAGGTGCAATCTTAGTAGCCACAATATCCTTGCCTGTGAAGCCATTTTTATGCAATGCAATGATGGCTGCACGCGTTTCTTTGCAGGTCACCATGGTTAACAATGGAAGAACAATGATTTCAAGCATCACCCTCCTTTTAACATGTCAAGTCTGTCATTCTAACCCAATCAGCCTGACATAATGATCTCCAGCCTTGTGCTCGTCAACATTCTCACCTGAGTTAACAAGACGATTACTGAAATGATCTCAGCAGGTCCTTTAATGACAGCAATGAAATGCAGTGGAAAGGTTTTTTTGGGGATTAAGTTAATTTTCATTGCAAAGAAGGACTATGCAATTCATCTGATCACTCTTCATAACATTCTGGCGTATATGCAAATTGTTATTATAAAAACTTAAGCAGCAACTTTTCCAATATTTATGTAAATCTCAAAACTTTTGGCCACGACTGTATGTGTGTATATATATATATATATATAATATTATTATTATTATTATTATTTATTTTTTTTTTATTTTTTATTTTTTTATTTTTTTTTTACAAAATCACAAAAAGTGAGATATCAGTTTATATAATAAATTAATGTTCATTTTAAATCATATGCTAAATTTGAAATAAAACAAAAAAACCCGCTCAGGACACAACTGTGTTTACAAGTTTTCAAACAGGACTAGCTTACTGACAGCATTAGGCTACTCGAAGCTGAATCCAAAACAAGGCATATATAGTGTCTGGGGAATCTGTAGCCCACAAATCATGTGAATCAGCTTTTCCACGGTATGACCTTGATGCGGAGACTCCAGTGCACGCCGATTGGCTCATTGTTACACAGTTTTCCTGGTGATTGGATCAGGGAGTGCGTCAGGTCTCCTGAACCTTGTAACTGAGGGGTGGAATGAAGTTTACAGACAAACTTTGACAAAAGACGCACATTTGGACATCTGGACAAGAGCACTGGGATTACTGTTATACTGGAACTATGAAAAGTTTAAAACACCTTGGCAGAGGTGGAAAGTAACGAATTATATTTACTCGCGTTACTGTAATTGAGTAGCTTTTTTGTGTACTAATACTTTTTAAAGTAATTTTTTAAATCTGTAATTTTACTTTTACTTAAGTATATTTTGTTTAAAGTATTGTACTTCGCTACATTTTAAAACACATTAATTACTGAGTAAAAAAAAAAATCGCTCCCTGGAAACTACGTCAGTAAATAATGGGCAGGAGGGCAAACTGGCGCTAAAATCACAAGAAAGATGCTGAAAACGAAACCCCGTCATATTCTGAAGTTGAACTCGAAGGAAATGAATTGAACCCCTGGCCATATGTATGCTCTATTATGCAGTGTAAGCTGTATTTGCCTAGGAAGACCAAACTAGCAGCTTATAAAATCTCGACAGGACATCAACCCTTCGCAAGAATGTAACGTTAGAGGTAAGCTAAATAATTACATCGTTGCATTGGTGGTTAAAATGAAGCTTTGACATTTTAGCAAGAGGTTTTGCACAAATTAGCCAAAAAGACAGTGGTGAGGAGTGTGCTATATATATTGTCTGCGATAATATCATGTTTTTTGTTTTAATGATGTGCGCGCGCATTTATAGTGCGTTCTTTCACTGTGTGATTCAGTCTCCTAAAATGCATTTAGAATGATCACAAAATTGAAGATATGGGGCAGATTTCATAAATTAAATCAAAATCACACAAAGAATGCCGTCTTTTCCTCCAAAAATAATCATGAATATATACATACATACATATAACAGTTCAGTAAACAAGTTAATTAAGAGACTTGCGTTTTAGACACCATATTGCCTTTTTTAGCTCTATTTCTGCAACAGAAAATAATTCCAACCACAGCCACCAAAGCACAGTTTTGCGTCTCTGAGCAACGTGACAGTGTTTCGTTCCTGAATGAATCAACCGTTTAAATGATTCGATTCAATCGCAATGACTCACTTATTAACAGTGACTTGCTGACACATACTGGCCATTTTAATTTCACATTTAAAGTATCTTTTGATTTTTTTAAATAATTAATTTCTTATCATTACAAATGAGTATTCAACATTTTATGTCTTGTATATCAAAACATTATTCATGCATTTGTAACTGCAGGTTAAATGCATTCTTGTCCTGCACTAAACAGTGTAATACATCTAAATGCCACTTCCAATGAATCTTCTGCATTTCCTCTGCATTAAAAGATGAGTTTGTTGATACTGATTTGTAGGGCTGCAACTAACGATTATTTGGATAATCGATTAATCTGTCGATTATTTTTACGATTAATCGATTAATCGGTTTATGTGCTTATATTTTAGTTTTTCCCATTTTTTCCCCAAGTAAATTATTAATAAATGGTCTTTATCCTTCAGCATAGATTTTTAAGAGATTTTAACCATTTTGCATTGTCATATCCTCATTAAAAATATACCTGGAGTTGTTTTATTGTGTTAGTAATCCTTTGTCGAACTCTTCTGCAATCAAAACACTGACCCATACTCTAGCAAATTTCACAAGGAGATATCAAATGTTTTCACCATGGCAGTCCTTAGAGCTACTAAAGTAGTTTAACATCCCGGACAAAGCTTATTAAGGAATCTTTCAGAACATATTTTCACGAAGAATAAGGATAAAACAGAATAAAATTGCAGTGCATTGTATTTTATTATTTACTGGAAAACAGCTTTATAGCTTTTGCTGTGAAATTGTAAACAATCCTTCGAAAAAAGTGCCAGTGGCATGAAACCTGAATGGAACTCACAATTTAAAGTAAAATCCATCAGAAGGTTGTCCAGAAAAAAAAATTGGACACACACAAAAAACCTGCTGTGTGAAAAAGAGCAGTGAATACTTAGACAAAAAGTGTATTTCAAATATCTTTAAACATTTATCTCTCTCATTCAGTCATAATTAGGCTGCACGACTGAATTTTGAACTGGTAAACGACAAACTGATCACAGAACATGTTTGTAAAGCTTTAAATGTTAACTGTTAAAAAGCAATGTTATCAGCTTTTACGACTAAACATTTGCAAACAACATTGTACTGGAGAATCTGCACAAATGAAAGTCTTAGGGGCCGTTCACATATCGCGCCTAAAAACGCGTGGAAAACGCTAGGCGCGCCGCTTTCTCCTCCTTTCCCAAGCGCTCGGGCAGAAGCGCCCCTGAGGCGTCTGCCTTTGCTAAGCAACCATGACGTGCTCTCTCCTTGAAGACGCGGAAATTTCAGCAAAGGATAAATGGATTTGCAGCTCAAAAAAATCGCTTGCAGTAGCTCTGCTACTAAATTTATTTCAAAATGGAGATCCATATACAACTATGATCAGCTGTTCCTTTCATCTTGACTGAGCTTTTAACGTTGTTACGGGAAAGGATGAAGCTGATTGGTTAGTTCTTGTCACATGACACGCGGTGAGCTTGCTGCGTTCTGAAAAGTTGAAATGTTTTAACTCGGTGCGGTGTTGGAAATAACGAACTTGAGCGCGCAAAAGACGCGATATGTGAACGTCCCCTTAAACAGTTCCGTAGTGCAGAGTTTACAGGTTACTCTTCTTTTTTGAAGGCTCAAAGTAAAGTACTCCCACATCCTGCTGAATGCTGCAGAGACGCTGTTCGGGGGGGGGTGGTCGAGACAAGATGGCGACCAAGACAGACGTATGTTGAAACGCTCTGAAGGGTTTGATTTTATCCTCTTTCTGTGAAGACTCTTCGTGTGTTAAATCTTTCAAAAAACGAACTTGAAACTATAGTCTATAATACTGTAATAGCAAACTTTATTTTTTCGCTTGGAAAAAATACTAAGAAGTTGCTGATCTAGATCCGTCACCGCGTGACGCACGACAAGCGATTAAAATGAGCGCCAAAGACAAACGAAAGAAAGCGATCTCAGATCATTTCTACGCAACTGATTACACATCTTCAGCTGATTCAGCTAAAGGAGACCTGCCAGTAATTCTTCCTCCCGCTCCTGACACTCCACTGAGCAGCCCTATGCCGAAGAAAAACCGAGGTGAGCCTTCCCTATCTGAGTTGCAGGAAAATATCATCACGGCCCTCACCTTGAAAATTAATCAAAGGGCAGACTCACTCGAAAAAATGATAATTACCAACTCCAACACGATCGAGGAACTCAAAACATCCTTAAATCATCTTTATGCGGAGATTCAAGATATTAAGGAGGACAAAACCAAGCTGGGTGAGAAATTCACGCAACAACAAAAATCTCTCGTCAGTCTGGAAGAAAGAGTCGCCGATGCTGAACGTTACAAAAGACGTTGGTGCCTACGTCTACATGGCCTCTCTGAGCAACCAAACGAAGATGTAAAGGCAAAAGTTGTAGAAATTTGTAACGTTGTTGCCCCTGAGTCTTGCAAAAAAGGTTTTGAAGTCATTGACATTGCTCACAGGCTTGGTAAACCGCAATCGGGTAGGATTCGTGCCATCATTGCTTTATTCACGTTACGGTCTGTGCGTGATGCCATTTGGAAGAATGCCAAAAACAACGAGTTCCTGAAACAACACAAGCTTCGCTTCGTGGAGGATCTGACCAAGGATGAAAAAGACAGACGATCGCTTTTATGGCCACATGTGAAGAAAGCACGCGAAGATAACAGAAAAGCCTACTATGTCGGGTCCAAGGCGTTCATTGAAGGTATTGAGATTAAACTGAATGCAGAAGGCCAAAAGATAAGCTGAACAAGTAACCTACGGTAACTGATCCTCAGACATCTGAGATGTATGGCCACAAACGCATGCACGGTTGTTGTTTTTTTTTTGTTCAAACTTAACGTTTTTTAGTTCATATATAATGTTCGTATATTGGGCTATAGTAAATTTGTTCTGCTTTTGAAATTGAGGATAAACCAAACCCTCCTCATACTTCTGTTATTTTTTCTCCTGTTGTAACTTGTTATATTATAACGGAGTTATCACTCATTTCACTTAATGTAAAGGGCATTCGAGATATTGTTAAAAGAAAAGCAATATTTTTGTTTTGCAAAGAAATGAAGGCAGATTTTATTTTTTTACAAGAATCCCACTCAAGTGTGGAAGATGTTTTATTTTGGAAGAATCAGTGGAGAGATGATCTCTGGTTAGCTCATGGAAACAACCATTCAGCTGGTGTAAGCACTTTGAAAGGCAACTTTAGAGGAAAAATTATTTGTAACAAATGTGATGTTAAAGGGCATTGGGTAATTATAGTTGTTGAAACTAGCAGTCATTTGTTTATATTATGTAATATTTATGGTTACAACTCTTCTTCTTTAAATTGTGAATTGTTAGACACAATAGAAGAAAATGTCAATATTTTCTCAACTAAATTTCCAATGGCAAAAATAATTATTGGCGGAGATTTTAATATGGTTCATGATAATGTTCTAGATAGATTCCCCTCCAAAGTCTTTAATAAAAATAGCATCCTCCAGAATTTTTGTAATAATTTAGCTCTCATGGACATTTGGAGATATAGACACCCCCTTGTTAGACAATTCACATGGAGCAATAAACAAATGACTCTGCAATCGCGAATTGACTTTTGGCTAATTTCCTTAGACTTGGAACAAAAAGTTTTACAAACTGAAATTTCCCCAGCTATTCTTACTGATCACAAAGTTTTAACTTTAAGTATTAAATTTGAAGATATCCAGTGTAACTCTCGAAATGTAGGCTATTGGAAACTAAACAATTCACTTTTATACCATGAAGATTATGTGAAACAAATCCAATTATTAATAAATACATACTGGCAGCAGGCAAATATTAAGAAGGAATATGGCAAGATATGGGAACTATTAAAATTTGAAATAAGAAAATACAGTATTCAATTTGGGAAAAAATTGGCAGTGAAAAAAAGAACACGTATTCAAGATATAATTAAAGAGATTTCCAATTTAACTCAAACATCTACACACCCATCCAATAATGATGTTTTAGATAATTTGCAAAAAGAATTAGACCATATTTATCAAGAAAAAGCCAAAGGTGCTTTTGTAAGATCTCGAAGAAAATGGATGGAAGAAGGTGAAAGAAATAGTAAATATTTTTTTAGCCTCGAGAAAAGGAATGCAGAAATGTGCCTAATTAGAAAATTAAAAATAAATAACTTTGTTACTGAAGACCTAAACACAATCTCTACATTTATTTCTAAATATTATACAGATATATATTCATTAGGAGAAGACCAAGATAATTCAATTCTTCTTAAAACCATTAGAAATCCAAAATTGCTATCTTTAGAAAGTAGAATTGAATGTTCTGAAAATCTTTTTTTAAGTGAAATTGAGTTCTGTATAAAGACACTAAAAAACAACAAATCCCCCGGAAATGACGGCCTTTCATCAGAATTCTATAAAGCTTTTATAAACGATATATCTAAATTCCTATTAGCAGTATATGAAGAGGCCATCAACAAAGGATCCTTACCTACATCACTTAGACAAAGCGTCATCACATTGATCCCTAAACCTCAAAAAGATAGACTATTATTAGAAAATTGGCGACCTATATCATTATTAAATAATGATTATAAAATAATGGCAGTAGTTTTTGCAAAACGGATGAAAAATGCTTTAAATGAGATAATTGATGAAACTCAATGTGGTTTCATGAAAGGACGCCATATTTCCTCTAATATTCGTTTAGTTATTGATTTAGTAGAATATAGCAATTTACTAAATGGTGACCCTTTAATACTCTTTTTAGATTTTAGAAAAGCTTTCGATACAGTTAGCCATAAATTTATATTTGATTCCTTAAAATTCTTTGGTTTCGGAGAATATTTTATAAAAGGTGTAAAAACGATGTACTATGGTAGTAATAGCTCTATTAAACTTATTAATCGGACATCTCCCAGATTTGAAATAAACCGAGGCATTCGGCAAGGCTGCCCAATTTCTGCATTCCTTTTTTTAGTTGTAGCTCAAGTGTTAAGCAATATGATAAACCAACACCCTTTTAAAGGGATTGAAATTCATGAAAGACAAATTAAAATATCGCAACTTGCTGATGACACAACAATCTTTCTTGGTGATAGTTCTGAGGTACCTTTGGCTCTAAACATGATTAATAGCTTCTCAAAATTCTCTGGATTGAATTTAAATTTATCTAAATGTGAGATCCTACAACTTAAAAACAACAACCTATCCACTGTGTGTAATATTCCTGTTAAAAGTATGGTAACCTATTTAGGAATTAAAATTTCTAAAAGCACTGATGTAATGGTTAACTCCAATTTTTTGCCTATTATTGAAAAAATACAAAAGAAATATAACTCATGGTTAGCAAGAGATCTTTCTATTCAAGGGAGAATTCTATTGAGTAAGGCAGAAGGTCTTTCAAGAGCAGCATATCTTTTCTCTTCACTTAGTGCCCCAAAGGATATATGCTCACAAATGGATAAATTACTCTTCAATTTCATCTGGAAAAACAAACCTCATAAAATTAAGAAAAGCGTTCTTGTTAATAAACTATCTGATGGTGGATTAAACGTTCTTAATTTTACTATCTTTAACCAAATTCTAAAAATAAATTGGCTTAAAAACTTTTTAAAAAATCAAACAAGTATATTTAATATAGTCCCTTATTTTTTGTTCAAGAGACTTGGGGGATTAAACTTTTTGTTGCAGTGTCCTTATATGACCGGTAAACTTCCAATTGCTTTAGCTAACTATCATAAACAAACATTACTTTTCTGGTCCCTTTTGTACAAACACAATTTTTCTCCCAGTAGGTGTTTTATATGGAACAATAGTAATATCATTCATAATAAAAAATCTTTGTACATGGAGAATTGGGTCCAACACAACATTTTAATTGTTAGCCAACTAATTGACAAAAATGGGCAATTTTACTCCTACCCTAATTTTATTTCAAAATATGGTTTATTTGTAAATGAAAAAGAATTTAACAAAGTAATTAAGGCTATTCCTAATGGCATACTAATATTAAACAAATTTTCAGATGTAGATATCAATAATACATCTTTACAAAATCCTCAACTCTTTGTAAATGGTCTCTCTTTATTTGATAAAGGTTTTAATAACAACTTTATAAGAAACTCCTTTAATGTTGGATCCAGTCCTCCATGTAAATCAAAGTGGCTTAAACCTTATTGTATATCTTGGCGCAACATTTGGACTATGCCCTATAAGTTTATTATTTCTAATAAAGTCAAAGAAGTAATGTACAAAATTATTCATAGATGCTATCCTGTAAATGCAACCATTAGTAGATATATTCACGCTGTTTGTGATAAGTGCACTTTTTGTAATACATCACTTGAAGACATTGAACATTTATTTTTATATTGCCCTTTTTCTATTTCTTTTTGGACTGACTTTAAAATGGATATGACAAAAAAATTGAACAAATGTCTTAATTTAGACCCTCATGACATTTTACTTTGTTTCCAAAACCCATCTTTTTCTGAAAAACAAAATTATATAATTAATCTTTTTATCATTTTGGCGAAATTTTATATTCATAAGACAAAAATAATTCAAAAGAAACCCTCCTATATTGCCTTCTATAACACTGATCTAACAATATATTTTGAAACTCTCTTAAACATGAGATCACAAAATAAAAAGCTTATAAAAACAATACAAATATTAAAGCTTTTCAAATACATATAACTGCCCTGATATGTTATACTTATATTTTTGTAATTGCTCTTATGTTTATGTTTATTTTTTTATTTTTTTTTGTTTTTCTGGTAAAATATTTTGAGCTGTATTGTTAATACTTTGTAACCTTTCTTTTTTTTTTGTATTGTACTGAAATGTTTTTGTACTTGAACTGACTAAATAAAAAAAATAAAAAATAAAAAAGAGACGCTGTTCGGGAAGCACGTGACAAAACGAGGCCAGCTATTGGCTATTCGCTACTTCTCCTGCTGTACTGGCTGATTAAAACCTCCGGTGGCTCATTACTGCCACACTTTGGTCACCGCAGATTTGAAATATGCACGAAATGAGCCGCTTACGGCAAATAAAAGTTATTTAGCAACGAATCGATGACTAAATTAGTTGACAACTATTTTAATAATCGATTTTAATCGATTAAATCGATTCGTTGTTTCAGCTCTACTGATTTGCCTTGTAAGAGCCCAAATGTTTTATTATTCTAAATAACTGATTCCTTTAATTAAAAACAACTAGTTTGAGATTAATAGACCTGTCCCATTTTTGACTCCCTCCCACTGTTAGAATGTAACTAAGTAATTTTTACTCTGAGTAAATCTTAAATGAGCTACTTTTTACTTTTACTTGAGTTGATTTTTAGACTGGTACTTTTACTTGTACTTAAGTAAAATTTCATTAATGTAATGGTACTGCTACTTGAGTAGAATATTTTTGTACTCTTTCCACCTCTGCACCTTGGCATAAATTACAATATAAAAAGGATAGTTTTAGTCCTGAATGCTGATTGGTCAAATACAGCTTTCCAGCCTGCTATATTCCACAATATACAGTAGAAGACGTTCACTGCGCCCATAGCAGAATCATTATTTTATATTTTGCATAGCTATATTCTGTAATTTTAGAAGGAAATACATCATATTGTGGAATTTGTCACTTATTTAATTTTAACATTGGCTTCACATTAAAACGTGTGATTTGTTTCTGTTAAACATGGAAACAAAGTTTTAGTTTAAAAAAATAAATAAAATAAAACAAAGAAAGTGTTTATTAGCAGAGCCAAACAGACAGTGACAAAAGTGATTACACTTCCAGTGATGCATCTGTAGAGCTGCAACAGGATACGTAAAACTGATGGTATGAATATTACATTTTTTTATATTTGCCATTGTCTCAGAGCACAGAATGGGGAAAGTATGATGAGCATCTGATGAAGGCAGCAGAGAACGTAGATTTGAGAAACTCACAGGCACACTCAAGAAAGGAACCAACCCCACCAAACTAAACATAGAGGGCCATTCTGCGTAAGTACCACTTTCAAATGACCCCGTCTTACGTGATGCTGAAAAATATTGTCCACTGTACAAAAAGCAGTATTTCATGCTCTTTACTCAAACTTTACTGAGAATAAGTTCCTGTGTATAATCTATATTTTTTGCCTGTGTGCAAAAAACCAACTGACTGTCATAACATTTTTGCAAAGAAAACTAATTTTAAAGTCAGTCAGTGTCCTCTGAGGTTTTGTGCACTACTAAACTCATTCCCACTCTAAATTTTGAAGTGGAAGCGAACCCCTCTGTGAAGGGCTCTGGGATCAAGTTGTCTTGTGATGTTTGATTTGACTTGAATCTCAGAAACATCTCCTTTCTGCCTGCTGGGACTCCTGTGCTCACGTTTCCTATATGCATTTCTTCACTCATTTCAAAACAAAAGATATGTTTTTAATAAAAGTGCAAATGTCCAGCCACAGAATGAAGGAAGGAATTTTGATAGTTGATAGGATTTCTTTGTGCCCTCATCCTCCACTGCAATGCACAATGCCTTGGTTGTTGTTGAATTTATTTCTAGTAGCTGCTTCAGAATGAAAAATAGGGAGTCTGTAGTACTCAAGTCTTGTAGTGTTTTTCTTCTTTTGCTTTAGAATTGCCTGGATCATGACTGGCACATGCACGCTAGCCTAAGTATTTACTGCTATTTCACCTATAATGCCATTTAGATCCCACTTCTGCATTGTTTTTTCTTCTTCTTACAGTTTACCCTGTTTGCTTTGTGGAGAGTTCTGTATTCCTTTATTGTATAATTGACGCAGCTATGGTAGTGCTTCCACAATCTGTATGAGATCTTTCCCTCGTGGGCCTGCTGCAGACTTGTGGTGATAAATAATAGTATCGTTTTGTAAGTGTGAAGAAGGATAAACAAAGCACACAAAAAAATGTTGAACCTCCAAGTATGATCAATAATTTTTTTTCTCAAAGCTATATGTAGTTTTCACATTGCCTCACTAGAACCTGTTTTATAACTTAATTTTCCTTGCGAAGCCGTCCGATTTCCATATTTTGTATTCACAGCTTGCTTTTTTCATGTAAAAAATTATGACTTTATTCTTGTAAATTTAATCTTAATTTGCTATGATTTTAGTCTCAAATTGCTCCAATTATGTTCTGGTAATTTTGAATTTGTTCTCAAAATATTGCAACTTTAAATCTCAAAATTCTAAGACTTTATTCTGAAAATATTACAACATTATTCTCGTGTTGCTGTGAGTTTATGCTGACATTCTCAAAATAATATGAATTTAATCTTGTAATCTTATTAACTTTTTTATATGCCAATAAAACAGTTGTAGCAAGATTGTTTCCAGTTCCATCCTCTTTGCTTGCTTCATAGAAAGATTAAAAAAAGAAAAAGCTCCATGATAGCTTAAAATACAGTTCCCAATATTAAAGTTAGCTGCGTCTGTCATTTGGTCTGTTGTTGTTGTTTTTTTGTTTTTTTTTTTATGGAAGAAAAAGGCAATTACAAGGTTTTACCAAGCATTTCAGTTGCCCATCACATCACTTCCCATTTACAATGGAGCCATGTAAGGCACAAAAGAGGTTCCTAATTAGTGAAACAAAGAAGAATGGAAAGCAGAGAAGTTGTACCACAGACTAAACAAATCATAAATCATACAGTAAATCTTTCTAACTATGGGCGTTTAACTAAATCATAAATGCGTAGCACAGCGGTGCTCTGGTGATAATATGTTAATGGAAGCGTAGTAAACATGGTGTGCAGTGTTACATGCAGCCTGTAATTTTCCTATTTTTCTTCCTTTATCTCTTCAGGTCAGCTGTTTTTAAATGGGGTTGTTATGTATTAGATGTGTTAGGCCTGTAACAGGATTTCAGTCATGTCCTGTTTTTGTTAAATATTTTCTACCTGCTAACATTTTTCTGTTTTCTGTTCTGTTTTCTGTTTTTCTGCCTTGACCTTGCCAGTAAATGTGATGGGAAAAAAATAAGTTTCTTAATTTATTTCCTGTGCATTTTATTTTCATTAAAATAGTTAATTTTATGCTAAACAATGTCTTTATACCCACTCCTACATTTTGCTGATAGTTCTTTTGTCCTCTCACTATTTCACTTTTCAATTAGCAACAGTCTCTCTCTGTGATCTTAACACTGATGTCTCATGTCTGCTTTGTTACTAGGCTCAAGGAGTGTCTCTATTTTCTGTTGAAACAGGCCTAGGCTGCCATGTTGTTGCATGTTTCTTTTAATTTTTCTTGGCTCTTAATACATCCTCATATAATTGGTAAATCACTGGTAAACGCACCTATATGTTGTTGATTTTCATAGAAGTATGATGATATTAATTATCTGAATATATGCATTATTCATGTTGTATTTGTGTATATATAACATTGACAACTACTGATGTTATTGTTGGTAATTATGCTTATATTTTATAGATTTACTTGTATATTATTTTTTTAAGGTTTCATGTTGCTGCTAGCAAAGGCCTTGTGAATAGTCTAAATGTTTTCCTGGATAACGGTGTCAGTGTGAAGGCCGTAGATGCTGCCGGTAAGATTCTGCACTATTGCTAATCAAACTTATTAAATAAGCAAATTTGTGAAATTCAAATCGTGTTGGAGGATATCATCATCATCAGGCTTTAGTCAAACTTGTAGAGTTCATGCAGCTGCTGCTGCCATTACAGCAAAAGACGGACCAACCAAATTATGAAAAACATAGTATTTATTAGGTAACTGTGTTTTGTTGTAAATGTCATTGTCGTTCATTTCTGCAGGTAAAACAGTACCTTTTCATACTGAAAAGGTACTGTTTCTTCAATAACAATCTCAGGAAGACTGACTAATGAGAAACCACATTGGAATGTCACAGCACTGACTTCTAACCAGCCCCTTTAGTGATTGCTATCTTTTCTTACCCTCTATACTTTGTGTTTTATGTTTAAAGCCCTTGTTTATTAGTTTTTTTTCTATCTCTACACTTTCTTGTGCTTTTGACCTCCATAAAGCTGTGAGCTTAAGGCAGGGCTAGAGAAATATACTTCTCATTTTTGTATCACAGCAACAATTGTTTTGCTCACAAACATACCTTTAAGAATGTGAGGTGTGTTATCTGGTATGCAAATATGAATTCTCTTTTGTGGAGCTTTAATGTGAATACAGCAGTAATTAAATGCAAGCGACAAAGAAGGAAATTAATGCAAATGAGATTCAATGGGCAGGCAGTTGCATTAAAGTAGTATAAACAAAATAATTAAAACCATGAGCAATGTAAAGTATTAAAAATAATCTAAGAGAAATATAATGCACCCTAAGCATCAGTGTGAACATTACATACCAGCTTAATCAAATGCAATCTTATGATTAAGCTAAAGTGCAAATGTACATTTGCATGCATGATTAGAGCAATTTACATTCTCTACAATATGTCCTTACCTCAGTTTCCTAGCTTGTTGAGCAGAAGAATATGGAACCAATCTTAAGCTGTTAAAAAAATAATTTAAGATTTAAAAAAAAAAAACCATATTATTTCGATTTAGAATGTATAATATTGCAGATGTCAATGTGTTAATAATTATGTTATTTTTACAACAGAGTAAATGTCCTGTTGATGGTACAGACCTGCAGGGACGTATGGCTTTGCATGAGGCAGGTATGTGGATTTTTTGCTTTTTAAGATGTGGCAAAATTTTATAATAGTATTTTATTAAAAGTACTATTTATTAATAGTATTAGGTCTACACATTAAAGGGCTCATAATAAAATAATTACATTTAAAATATTTTATTATTTTTATTTTCAGTATTTTTATTTTTTATTACATTTCTATTATTCCACTTAAAATGTTAGTAAAAATTTCATAATTTATAATACAACATTTGCATTTGTTTTCCAGACCACAATGTATCGTTAAAGCTTCATATTGTTTATTATTAATATTATTGATAAGCCTGGCCAATATAACCACTGCAAATAACTTTTTTCAAAATGAAAAATCCGCAAAGTATAAAACGATAACAACCCCTGCTCTTGAACTGACCTCTCACTGCTGAAGCCAGCAGTGCTTTTTTTGGGAAATTATAACGTCTTGTGTCATATATAGGCTGCAAATCCACCATCAAAGTACTCTGTGACAGCGGTTCATCTATTGATGCTGTCGACACAATAAGTAAAATGGGTTTTGAAACAGCAATTCATTGCACCCTGTGTATGTATAAGAAGCTATGTGAGAAAGGGAGATAGAAGAATTGATCTTGAAATTGAAACCAAAAAGGTGTTGCAATGTATGTGGCATTGACTTTTGTTACCTCTTTCAGGATGGTAGATCACCTTTATTGCTCGCCGCTAAGATGAGCCAATCAGGAGCATGCCAGATGCTTGTGCAATATGGAGCATGTACTGTTCTTCGAGACAAACAAAACAAGTAAGCATTTTAAAATTATCAGATTTTATGTTCTGTATTAATAATTATGCATAAAATGTTTGTATAAATCAAATTTGTTTAACCAAAATGGCAAAAGAAGAAAATCTTAAATACAAATGCATATTTATATCCAGTTCCAGTCAATATACTGAAGTGAATCGGAACCGTATATCAGCTTGCAACCTAATATGAAAAAAATATTTGATAAGGCTGCCAGAGTTAATTTAACCTCTGTGCTGAGTTGATGGTCAAAAAATACAGACTTTAAAAATAGTACATTTGTCATTATGCTATATTATCACCAAATCTTGGGTTCATTGTCTTTCAGTTAGCACAGGTTTTGTACTTCTTTTGGAACTGATTGGTCATAGGCCTCACTGATCCAATATTTGGATCCTAATAATATAGCATATTAAGAAATTGATGAGCAATTTTTTGTAGGCAGGTCATTTTTGACCAGAAACACCACAATGTAACAAGATGGGGAAGGGGGCTGGTGCAGGAGGCTATTCTCTGTGTGAGCAAAGTCATTATATAAATAATATAATATAATTCAGGACATCAAGCCATGAACTCCAGATAAGTCAATTACAAAAATCTCATGCATGTAAAGATATTTTAAGCTTTGCAGAAGGAATCAGTTTGAAGTTCAAACCAACTGATCAGTCTTTTTATTTTTTCTGTGTTTTGTTTGACCTGTTCACTTGTTTGTATGTTGGTGTATTTGACCAGGACTGCGCTAATCTTAGCTTGTGAGAATTCCTGTAAAGAAGCAGTGGAGATTCTCCTAAAGACTAGGACTCAGTCAGAAACAAGACTTGATAACACTTGTACAACATGCCTTGGAAACAACCAATAAAGGTAACTTGTTCCTTGTCAAACAATTTTTCCAGCAATATACATGTATAAAGTGAAATGAAATGTTGTTGTGTGAGAACACCATCTAATCTTGTGACCAGCAATGCTGTTTTTTTTTTCTTTTCAGAAAGGCATTGCAAAATGCTGGTCTTGTTATCCTTACATGTAGCAATTACTGAACTTGCTCTTGCAAACAGCAGGTCTGCCATATCAACCAGCACAGTATCATTTCTGGGTAATGTCATGTCATTTAAGAGAAGTGCCTGATAGATTTAGATCCAGCTGTCCTCACAGAAACATCCCAGATCCTAATACTAAAAGGAAATAATTTTCAAGAGGTGACTGGTCTGTATTCCTTTTCCAAGGACCGTCTTATTTAAATAGAGAGGCCTTTTTCAAATCAGATGCTTATTGTAAGAAGGTCACTTGGGTCCCTGAACGATGCTTATCATACCCTTTAAGCCTTAATATCTCCAGATAATTAAATGCAACAATGAGACAAATTCTTATCCGAAATGTTGTGCATTAAAAACAGAAACATCGTGTGCAAAAACATTTCTCTAATTTTGTTTTTAGCTAAAGAACCTGCCACTGCTTCACAGAAGATCCAACAGGTAACACTGACATTTAGCTGACATTTTAACTGTTTAAACACATTTGCATGCATATTTGCAGTTAAGTTCAAGTATTTATAATCCAAGACAGGAGTGCAGCTAAGAGCAGACAAGAAAAGTAGTTGGTTTGCTGCACTTAAACTGACTTCATCTGTTTATTGATCTTACTGTCAAACCAACTATAATTTAATAAATTACAAAAGATATATGCTCTGCAGCCAATGCAAGTCAGTGATGCTGTACATAGACATTTAGGTACCCTGAATATTCCCTATAGTATATAGTATAATATTATATCTGCAATAAAACAGCACAGATGATGTTTTTTTTATTATAATAGTGTTTTTCTTTTCAAATGCAGGCTAAACCCCCATCAGCAGGGATTGGCCGGATCAAAGCAGGATCAGTAAACACTGAGTAACCTTTTTCAGAGCCACTAACAGTGAGTTTCTTCATGGTATGACTTTTTTAAAATAAGGCAGTAATTTTCCTCTCGTGAAGCTGATTATGGTCCTGTGATCAGTTGTGAATGTCACCAGTAAAGAGTTGTCTCTTAATTACAGAGGGAGCATGGCAGTCACTCTATTGAAGGTAACTTGGAATGTGTGTGTGTGTGTGTGTGTGTGTGTGTGTGTTTGTTGTTGTTGTTGTTGTTGTTTTTTTTATCATGGCAGAACATCAGGATTGCAATCAGTCATATCACAGAAGCTTTTTAGGTCTGGGGTCTACAGTTTTAAACATGTTTCTTTTCCCTGAAGGAAAAGGGGCCAAACAAAGTCATAATCTGGATTCTACACAGGTACCCAGTCTAACTTGATCTGTGTCTGTCGTTTTCACCCAAAAATTTTAATTCGATGAAAATGTACTCACCCTCAGGCCATTCCAAGATGTAGATGAGTTTGTTTCTTGATCGGATCAGATTTGAAGAAATTTAATTTCCAAATTCTCAGCAAATTTTGGATTTTGATTAACTTTTTCTTCAATGTCAGTGGCATTAATATGTATATTTAGTATGTGACCTTGATAACTTGAACAGTTTTTGCTTTTATTAGGCAATTAAACAACATTTTAGATTAAGGTCTTCACAAATAAACAAATCAATCATTGAGTATTTTTGTGAGTTTTCCAGTAAAAACTTAAATGTACTTGTGATTCAAAATTCTATAAGGCTTGTTTTTTAGAGAATATAACTTTTTATCGTCTATTTTATTGTATATATAAAATTAACAGTCGTGGTATTAGTCGGCACACCGACTAATATAGTTGAGTCTTTTTTATAATGAGAGATTAAAGAGTCATATACTCACTTGACATGAGCCATATTACATCTTATTCTCATCAAAATAAAAATAAAACTGACTGCAGTTGAATTAAAATATACAAACAAATGATTTCCTACTTCATCATTACCCTTTTTATTCAGGTCAGGCCTGCACAGTCTGCTTCTGTGCCAGTGAGATCTGCTCCGATGGAGTTATTGCCTGGTGAGGTGGAGGCCCTTAGGAGAGAACTAAGAGATTCACGAAGGAGGCAAGAAGCAACAGAGGCGGAGGTGCACAGGCTGGACACGGCGCTGGCTCTGCGTGCTCAGGAGTATGAAGGACTGAGGAGAAGTAGTGAGCAGGCTTTGCATGCGGCCCATAACCAGTCGTGGGAACTGGAGCAGGCCCTGGGTGAGGTGCAGAGATGGATGGCCGGCTTGGAAACCCGAGTGAGACAGATGAACAAACCATAGATCTGGAGAACTACATTAGCAAGAATGAGCACACAGTCATAACTAACTCACTAAAAGATGCACTGCAGCAGGCTGAAAAAAAAGCTGACGAGGCTCTACAGAAGTACTAGAGTGTCCAGAAGGAGAACCAGAGCTTGCTGAGAGAACTTCAAGAACAAAAGATTGAGCTGGACACCATCCAGAAGGCTCTGCAGGCTAGGTTTGTTCCTGTTGCCTTAATGGAGGAAAAGGAGAAAGATGTGGAGCGACTCAAACTGGTCCAGGAAGAGATGGAGAAGCAACAAAACCAGGGCAGTGTGAACATCTCAAACATAAAGGATGAGGGTATTCAAGAGAGAAGAACACAGACAGCCATGCACAAGTGAAGTACAGCAGAATCAAGTGTTTTATTTTCTTCAGGGAGTGACAGAGCAGAATGTGAAATCACTAGAAGTGCGGTGAAAAATGTGCAGCCAACTGAAAAAGAGAGCAAAAGTAGCACAACTGAAGACCAGGGCAGCACATTGCAAGATCAGGTTGAAAAGGTGATTATTGCCTGCTTATTTGTGATATTCTTTTTTTTCTTGCAGATCATCAAACCTGCACTGATTTGCCCCCCAAAAATAAATAAATACCCCCCCCCCCAAAAAAAAAAGAAATAAAATAAATAAATAAAAGAACAAAGACTGTTATATATTATATATATACTTTTTTTTTCATGAGCATGGAGGACAGAGGTTGGCTAAGGTCAACATATCAGAACCCATCAGCTCCTGTGAACCATCACAGTCTGACAGCTCTCTCCAGACGCAGGTCCACAGCCTACAACAGCAGCTAGAGGTTAGTTACTGAGTGCTTTATCATTTATGCTTATTTTATTTTTTGAGGTTTTGTTTTGTTGATGCTTTCTTGAACTAGAGACCTCATTGCTTTTGGTGCAGATTGGCTCAAAATGAGTAATTGGATAGGGTTGTGATAAGATACTTTAGTATATACATTTTTAAAAAATTAAAGTGATAGGTCACCCAAAATGTAAAATTCTGAATGCTGATAACCAAACAGTTTTGGTTCCCATTGAGTTCCACTGTATTTATTTATTTATTTTCCATACAATGGAAACAAAACGGTCTTGTTTCCAACACTTTTCAAAATATATTTTTGTTCCACAAAAAAGAAAAAAAAACCCACAATGACAGAATTTTCATTTTTGGGTGAACTATCCCTTTAAGTGTAAGTATAGGTTTTATCCAAAAATGAAAAATCATGTACTCATACTAATTTTGTTCTAAACCTGTATGACCTTATTTCCTCTATGGAACACAAAATTAATCTGGGCCAACATGAAGTGAGAAATTTATGACATAATTTTAAAAAAAATTTCACAAAATACAACATCGTAAAACAAGAATGAATACATTAAGAAACCCAAGACGATAAAAAGTGATCTGGTATAAAAATTAGTACAGATATATACAAAGTGATTTGTAATACTAAGAACAGAGTTTGATTATTTTTTAATTAATATTCTGTTGCTTGTGCTGTCTTTTTGTAGAAAAGAATATCCAAATTCACCAAATTTAAATTCAGTCTGCTAGTAAAGTTGTTGTGCCTTTGCACAGACAGAGATCTTTTGTTCAGCTCCCTGGGGATGGAAATGTGCTGGCAATATGTTACAGTAGCATGTTTCTTAGCAACAGGGGCATCAGTGGACATGAGGTGGGTGGCTGGAGAGGTCTTCACCTTGGCACACTTAACAGAAGCCATTATTACGGTCCCACAGAGTAACATAAATTGTCCTGTGATATTAGAAGAAATCTGCAGTGACTGTGATCAAAAACAGCATTACACATGAATCACTCTCCAGAGACATCTTAACTTTCTTCAAGATAATCTTGTTTATCAGATGCTTTTACCGTAATCCAACAAAACAAAGCACTTTATGACCTGTAAAGTCCATTTCTAAATGAAATGTTGGTTTATGCAGTATTGTGTTTTTTTTACCTGATGGTAAACCAATGCATTATGAACTGCTTGTTTTCTTTTCTTTTCTTATTGCCAGGACTGTGAAAAACATTATAGACATGTGCTTTCAATATACCGAACACGGTTGCTCAGTGCAGCACAGGTAACATTTTATTTTTGTATATTGTCTTATTATCTAATGTGCTTTCAAAAGTACTGTAGACCCATGAAGATGGTTGCATTTATGTTCAGAAATGGTGTATTTCTTTTTCAGGGTTACATAGATGAAGAGGCCAAAGTGGCTCTGCTTCAGATTGCCAAGATTAGAAAGGAGTGTGTGTGTTGAGCATTCACTGTGCTGCTGTTCCTGAGTGTTTGTGTGTGTGTGTTCTACTGTTCAAAAGCATGGGGTCTGTAAGATTTTTTTAATGCCTTTGAAAGAAGTCTTATGCTCACCAAGTGTGCCTTTTTTGATTAAATAAAAAACAGCAATATAGTCAAATATTACCATTTAAAATAACAATTTTCTATTTAAATATATTTCCATTTTCTTTCTCTAATTCCCCGTGGGGACCCGGGGTAGAATAGGTCCCTAGCACCCCCTTGCTGATCGTAAGAGGCGACAAATGGGGCAGCTTGTGTCAGTGGAGGAAGAGATCCTGGTGCTTGAGGATTTTGGCTTGTTGCGGCCGCCACATTTCCAACACATCACTTTGGCTCCTACTTCATTTAGACGAGAGGTTGGTATGGCTCATTCCAACCAATCGGCTTGTCAGGACTTGCCCTGGATTTGGCTTCAAGACTTGGAAGTTGAACTAACCTCTAATCTCATTTTTCCCTCTAAAAATGAAAACTGGCAAATATTTATATTACTTGAGTCTCTATCAATTGATAGCCCTCTCACTAAACTGTCTCCTTTTGCTATTCAGAAAGGAATCACAGGAATAGCAGGAACAGTCAAAGATATCAAAAAGCTGCGATTGGAACAAATTTTGGTTGAATGTTCTCGCAAAGCAAACTCTGAGAACTTATTACGAGCAACAAATTTGGCTGGAGTCACTATGAAAGCATTTTGTCACCCTTCTCTGAATAACAGTAACGGAGTGATCCGCACCAGAGAATTGCAAGACATGGACGAAGCTGATATAACCTCAGAACTAAATCATCTGGGTGTGATTGATGTCAAAAGAATAAGTATCAAAAAAGATGGACAAATAATTCCAACAGGAACATACATTCTGACTTTTAACAGACCTCACCCGCCAGAGAGAATTCAAATAGGATATTTAAGCGTCACTGTGGATATCTACATACCGAACCCGTTGAGATGTTTTTTGATGTCAGAAATTTGGTCATGGTTCTGCTGGATGCAAAAATAAGGCTATTTGCCACAATTGTGGTAAGGATGACCATGAAACAAACTGTACTAATGTCGCTAAGTGTACAAACTGTCTTGGTGATCATGCAGCTTCATCAAAGAAATGCCCTGCCTGGATTAAAGAGAAGGAAATACAAAAAATTAAACACACAAAGAAGGTGAGCTATCCTGAAGACCGCAAACTTGTTGAAGGTCTCTCTGCCTTCACGCTGAATAAATCCTATTCTGCTGTGGTCAAACCAAACATTTGGGAAATTAGTACTCAGACAGAACTGACTTGGATATCTACAGACAAACCTCAAGCTGTAAGCAGTAATAAGAATTTGTCTTCACAAAAAAGCAAGAATGTATATACCCAAACTAATCCGACTCAAGACACCCAGTTGGAACAAAGAGAATCCAGAGAGAAAAAGAAATCTCAAAGCACAGTAACTCGACAATCAAATCAAGACAAAAATAGAACTCAAAAACATGACAATCCAAAAGATGTTGAAATGTCAGAAACTATGACTAGTCTAAGTCGTAGCCTTTCTCCAAAGTGCAAGAATAAAGGACCTGTACCTATCTTCCCCACTTGAAGATAAGTAACCATATAATTCAATGGAATTGTCAGGGTTTAAAAGCTAACTTTGCAGAGTTACAACGTTTAACTGCTGTTTTAAATCCCCTGGCTTATTGTATTCAAGAGACCCATTTATCTCCAAATGATCCCTTGACTGTTACATTTTTTTAAATGTTTAGTGTATATGGACCAAATGTACAAAGACCTTCTGGTGGATCAGCCGTCTTGGTAAAAAAGGATATAATTCACAGTCATATTGTACTGGATACCCAAATACAAGCAATAGCCGTACGAATAACCCTTCATAGAGTAATTACACTATGCTCTATCTACATACCTCCCAGTGAAGTTATTACAACGCAAGAATTGGATAAACTTGTTGCACAATTGCCGACTCCATTTATACTTATGGGTGATTTTAACAGTCATAATCCTTTATTGGGAGAAGATCGATGTGATGTTAAAGGAAAGAGAATGGAAGATTTTATACATAATAATGACTTGTGTTTATTAAATGATGGAACAAAAACCTACCTTCATCCAGGTCATGGCACTTATTCTGCAATTGATTTGAATATATGCATTGCTGAAATGTTTTTAGATTGTACACGGCGGGTTTGGGATGATTTATGTGGGAGTGACCACTTTCCACTTATCACCTCATTTACAAAACCGGATGCCCAACAAAGACCTTCAAGATGGCTACTTAAGAAAGCAGATTGGCCTTCTTTTAAAAGCATGTGTTATGAAAAATTTATTTCAGCAACTCAAGATACTCAGAACTCTAAAGAAACTTTTACTGAACAGTTAAATGATATTGCAAATGAAACAATTCCAAAGATGTCCTCTAAATCACACTGTAAGACTAACCCTTGGTTTAATGAGCAGTGTAAAAAAGCTATCGGGGCACGGAAAAAGGCGGAAAGACTTTTTAATAGACAGCCATCAACGACTAATTTTACACTTTTTAAAATTTGTAGAGCTCAAGCTCGCAGAACTATAAATGAAGCAAAGAAACAAAGCTGGAGACAATTTGTATCAAGTTTAACATGTTACACTGCCATGAAGAGGATCTGGAACATGATTCGCAAAATGAAGGGCATTGGAAATGGATCTGATATACAACATATAAAAAAACGGGATATTCTTCAGACAAAGGAAATGGATATAGCAAATACATTAGCAGAATCTTTTGAAAAGAATTTGTCAATAGAAAACTGCCTCCCTGAATTCCAGTTAATACGAACACAGCAGGAAAGGAAAAAATTGAACTTCTATTCAGATAACAAAGAAGTATATAATCAACATTTTAAGATAGAAGAATTAATACATTCTATAAAATGTTCACATGACACTGCTGTTGGTCCAGACAAAATTCTTCATCAATTCTTACATCAATTCTTAAAGCACTTACCCCAAAGTATATTATCTCTTCTTTTGGATAACTTCAATCTTGTATGGTCTTCTGGACAAATACCACCCTCTTGGAAAGAAGCAACCGTAATCCCAATACCTAAACCAGGAATAGACCATACAGATCCAAATAAGTATCGACCAATCGCTCTTACCAGTTGGCTCTGTAAAACAATGGAGAGAATGGAAAATAATGTGGCTTTAGACGTGGAAAGTGCACTTTGGATCAATTAATCCGACTGGAAACTTATATCAGAGATGGTTTCATTAGAAAAGAACATGTTGTCGCTGTCTTTTTTGACTTGGAAAAAGCATATGATACAACATGGAGATATGGAATCTTAAAAGATCTTTACCACATGGGTTTTAGAGGACGATTACCCATCTTCATTTTAAATTTTTTGGCTAGTAGATATTTTAAAGTAGGAAACACCTTGTCGGATATTCACAAACAAGAACTTGGAGTTCCTCAGGGAAGTATTCTCTCTGTCACTCTTTTCAGCATTAAAATAAACAGCATTGAGAATATCATTGGATCTAATATATTCTGCAGCCTATATGTGGATGATCTCTGTATCTGTTATAGAGGGAAGAACATGAATACAATTGAAAGGCAACTGCAGTTATGTATTCACAAAATATATCAGTGGTCAGTTGAAAATGGATTCAAGTTCTCTAAATCAAAAACAGTTTGTACCCACTTCTGTATCCAGCGATCCCTTCATCATGATCCAGAACTCTTCATTAATAGAGAACCGATTAATGTTGTTAAGGAAATCAAGTACTTGGGTCTTATATTTGATAACAAAATGACTTTCATTCCTCATTTAAAATCACTAAAAAACTAATGTCTTAAAGCTATGAATATAATGAAAGTATTGGCAAAAACAAAATGGGGAGCAGATTATATTGTTCTTTTGAGACTCTATAGAACACTAATTCGTTCCCGTCTGGATTATGGAAGCATAATATATGACTCTGCCAGAAAATCATATAAGCAGATGCTTGACTCAGTACATCATCAAGGCTTACGACTTGCCTTGGGAGCATTTAGAACTTCGCCAGTGCAAAGTTTGTACATTGAAGCCAATGAACCTTCTCTTCAAAATAGACGATTGAAGCTCTCACTCCAATATGCTGTCAAAATAAAGGCAAATAAAACCAATCCTGCTTATTCTACAGTCTTCAACCCACAATTTACTCCTTTGTATGAGAGCAAACCTAAAAGCATCAGATCCTTTGCTATTCATATTAAACCACATTTTGAGAACTTAAATACAAATTTGAACATTTTAAATCAAATACAATTCAATATTACATTTATTCATTTAGCTGACGCTTTTATCCAAAGCAACTTACAATTGCTATATATGTCAGAGGTCGCACGCCTCTGGAGCAACTAGGGGTTAAGTGTCTTGCTCAAGGACACATTGGTGTCTCACAGTGGATTCGAACCCGGGTCTCTCACACCAAAGGCATGTGACTTATCCACTGCGCCAACACCACCCCACACCACTATATCTCCCCGGAAATTAAAGAAACCTAATATCAATTTGGATTTGGCTCATCAGAGGAAAGGAGTGACTCATCCAAATGTATAGACAGCAATATTTGGACATAAGAAACCAATTCCCTTCTCATGTACCTATATTCACAGATGGTTCGAAGGTGGAAAATAGTGTAACAGCAGCAATGGTGACTGGACATCAACGCTATCAAATCCGTATTCCAAAACTGCTCAATTTTTTCTGCTAAAGCACGTGCTTTACTTTTAGCTTTGGAGCATATTGAAAATGCACAACAAAAAAATTCTATAATTTTTACAGACTCGAAATCTTGTCTTCAAGCATTGGACACTTTAACAACTGATCATCCTTTAGTGGACTGCATCTTAACAAAAGTGGATTATCTACTAAATCAGTTCTTCAGTATTATCTTTTGCTGGGTTCCAGGACATGTTGGACTTTCAGGAAATGAACGAGCTGATGCAGCTGCTAAGGATGATCTTAATCAGGAAGTTAACGAAAGTCAAATTCCTCCTTCAGATATGGAACCGATTATTGATCGATATATTTTAAATAAGTGGCAAGAAGAGTTGAAGAATTATAAATTGTATGGAACTAATCCGGAAATTACCAACTCTATGCATGTTTTGTAAAATACCCTTATCTGTTAAACATATTTTATTGGATTGTCCTGGACTTATTACAAGCAGAATGCTCTTTTATGAAGTTACTTCACTTAAGGACATATTTAATGAGATTATGCCTGAAAAGGTTTTGGATTTTTTTATCATGTGTTAATTTAAAAAATCTTGTATAATATGACTTGCTGTGTTTATTTATTTATTTATTTTATTGTATTTATATGATATTTGTATTTTTGTAATTGTATTTTTGCCATGAAAATAGCTTTGAGTGCTGACATGGCATTAAATAAAATAATCTGAATCTGAATCTTTCTCTAATGGCAATGTTCTATTTTTAGCATTCACTACTTTATTCATTATTCAGTGTCATGTGATCCTTCAGAAATCATTCTAATATGCTTAGAAACATTTCTTATCATCATTTCTTATACATAAAAAAAGATATTTTGAAGATTGCAGTTGGTGGTTCCCATCGACTTCCATATTACCCTAATAAGCAAGTCAACGGGAACAACCAACTGTTTGATTACCAGCAATCTAAAAAATATCTTCTTTTACGTTCAACATAAGAAAGCAACTCATATAGGTTTGGAACGACATCATGGTGAGTAAATGATGACAGCATTTTCATTTTGGGTGAACTATCCATTTAATGTCTTATTGCTTTAACTTGGACACCACTAAATTCAACACAAGAAACATTAATAACATTAAGTTGCTGTAAATAGACACTGAGACATTTTTTTCAAAACTAATGAACATCAGTGAATGATAACAGAATTTCTCTTTTTGCTGAACTTAGATATTTACATCTGCATGATTAGTACATAAAATTACATCTGGTAATCAAGACCCTTCTGATCCAGTTCTTGTGAGTCACAGCTCTTTAAATTCTGTTTCATCAGGCCATGTACAAAGCAGTGTTCTTTAAAGTGAAGGGATCAGACTGCCCTCTTGTGTTCTTCTGTACTACACTGTTGCCTTTTGCTGGAAAATGATAGGGGATTTGAGTTCTCTAGGGTAAATATTTTGCTGTGAAAATTAGAGTATGGGGGTGAGTAGTCTTCAACACGCTGTTTATGTACTTAACTAAATAATGGGCTTGGCAAAAAAAAAAAGAAGGTTTTCTCAGTTGTGCATTCTTTTCTATGAAAAGCCGTCAGTTTGGTTTGAAATGTGGTGGGGACAGAGACGCATTCAGAAGTGCATTTTCAGAAGTGGTGGGTACAATGCTGCATTTTTTTTTCTCTTTCGCGCAGGTCATGTTTTGAAAGACGTCCTGTATCTTATTAATGTAAATAAATAAAAATGTATACAAAAATGTGATGATGTCCGACTCGTTTTATGAAGAAGAAAGCCGTACAAAGCATTAGACATATGATATATGACCCACTAATCTGCTTCATATCATCATATAAGTACCATGTTGACAATATGACATGGCCATGACGTGGTTTAATGTACCTAAACAATGATTACCAAATTTCTCTTTCATGTTGCTTTGTTATAACCACTGAAAACGGGGAAAAAAATCTAACCCAAAATCGGGCCTCGCTCTACATTATCCCGCTAATTACATGGCTACCCACCAAATAAATCAATAATTTGACACAAAATATTGATTTAAAAAAGAGTTTATTGATTTAAACACGATTGTATTGCTTCCGCTAAAGAAAATAGTTCCGTCTCTACGATTAGAATCCTGCCGCGTCCATAGCAACGCTCTGTTTTTCATGGCAACGGTGTTATTATCAAGAAATAACAGACTTCATTCTACAGTGGAATTCAACCAAGCCATGTAATAATTTGATTTAATTCCCAGTACAATTTACCATATCTACACACAACACAACTTAAGCACTACAAATTTTATCAAGATTGAAAAAGCAAAAATACGTGTAGCACATGAACACTATTGACTATCACACCATGATCTGACTGCTCTCAATTCACAACAACATGCATCCATCCAATCTACATCAGGCATTTTGACTAAAACTTGATCCATTCCTCATCATCATCATCATCATCATCACAACTATTTCAGAATTCAGCAATAGATTCAAGCAATAATTAAACAAGATACTGACTACTCAACAATCATCTCCCCCAACACTTGCTGTATGAACGCAAACCGTAACTAGCTAATTAAGTTGGTGGCTAAGGAAGTCTAACGTAACATTAATTGCAAGAGAAGAATTAAAACAGCCGATCCCTTGTGTGCAAATGCACAAGACCTAGCCACAATACCAGCAAATCTTAATAAACATAAGTTATCGCGTCTTACCTTTGTGTCAATGGTCTGCAGACCCATGCCGTGTGTACAACAACATCCATTTGTTCTACAGGTTATCACTTTGATATGTTATAGTCCATGGCACTAGGATGCAACCTTGTGATATTGTATGAAGGCTAAATGACTTGCTCGTCTATGATACATTCGCCAGAAATTCTGGCCAATCCCAGCAAAGACTAGGTAGCCTCGTTCCCGCTCGTTCACTGTCCATTCCAAACTGTCAACTCATTTGAAAAACATTCTTTAAAAAAAGAAGCGCGATAGTCATATAGACGGTTTCATCGGGCGCACGCGCCTGGACCTAAGTTAGCTTCCGGTCTGTGTTGTGTATATCGGTCTGGCTGCAGTGCCTTCTACAAACGCGGTTAAAGTCAAGGCGATGAGTAGACTGAGGGCTCAGGTGGTTGTGCTGCGGGATGTGTTTCCCATACATTTATTTATTTTTGGAAACTCACCACAATTTTAAAACTGATCGATTTTCAAAAAGGCTTCGCTGAATAAACATGAGTAACTTTATGTACTGCACGTTTAATAATAATCCCTTACATTTATATGTTTAAATATCAAAACGAGGCACATGTGTTTTTTATATCGCTGTATTTCTGAAGGAAGACTTGCATGTTATATGCCTGATAAAGCGGCGTGTGTGAGCGTACTTTGTTTACAGCTGTTACTGGGGAAACCTCCATTTCTCGCGCTTTATGTCTATGCTTTAAAACATCTCCTATTGGCAAAGAATGGATTTGCATTCTCATTAAGTCCGCCTGATCCATGCAGCAAACATATTTTGTTTGTTATCAAAAAATATCTACTCTAGAGGGACTTGGCTGTTGTTATTGATTCTATTTGGAAGTCTACCAGAAGTTAAGTTAGGCCCGCAAAAGCGCGCATGCGCAGTAACGTTTGTTTATGTTGTTGCCGTTGAAACCGTCTATAGAGAAAATAATAACAGTGAAACGATGACTCCCCCTCCCCCAACCTAGAACGTATCCCAATGTTACAGTTGTTGCAGTTTTAATGAACAGAAAAGCGTGTAGCCAGCGCAGCAGCAGAACTCGAGGTTTTCAAAAAAAAAAAAAAAGTAGTGGGTACAAAATGACTCATGACGAAATCTGGGGGGGACGCGTCCCCCCCGTCCCCCCCGAAATCGACGCCTATGCTAATACGATATATTGTCTACACTGAAGTTTGGCTGAGCCTCACGCTTGCACAGACTTTTTTTTCTGTTCTGCTATGAACTGACTGTGGTTGTTGTGGTTTCATTCAGTTTCTTGGCTTGGTTGTTCATGTTGTAGCTATAGTTTATCAAAGCTCATGATACTGAGAAGAGCTTTTTGGCATTTCGTTAAAGTTTTATTCCACTGAAGACTGAAGATTTTGCACTGGAAAGGAACATAATACCCCATTAACTTTGAAGAAGCCCTGCCTTCCCCAAATACAACCTAAACCCCCACCATCCACCTCAATTTGTTCACTTGAGACCCACTCCCTAGCTATTATTGTGTCTCATATTTAATAGAGGAGCGAACCACAACATTGGTTTCATGTTTAGTTCTTTGTGGTCTGATTTGTCTAAGCTGTTCTCAGTAATTATGGTGAATATTTTTCAATGTGCCTGGAAATTTTCCTTTAATCAGATTTCCAAAGCACTAACCAGAACCAGATGCCCACTTGGTTTTATATTACTCTGTGGTTGGAGATCACAGTTTGGTGATCGCTTTTAACAGTCCGCTGCTAATATATACTGATTGCTGATGGCCCCACCTCTTACCTTGAGGGGGCGTGGCCTCTATAAGTAATGCTGGTTTTACTTTTGTTCTAGCACTGGTCAGATCCATTTTAACAGAACCCAACTCAAGCTTATGCAATTTTGACAATTTCATGGTGTTTACCTTACCTTCTTAGCATTGTTGGTCTTTTTATAATATACCATTTTTTTCTTTATATATAGCTAACTCCGATATGAAATTTGCTCTAGATTTGCTCAGGTTTGGGACTGGCTTCACCTCTTTTTCCTTGCCCTTTTGTCTAGGTGTTTGACTGGCACTTTTCCTGCTCTACATCTGTTGCAAAATGCTAAAAACTCATTCTCATTAATGTGAGGCCAAAAAAAAAAAAGCTTATTTATAACATTTATTTAAAAACATTTAAAAAGTAATTTTATAAATGTTAAATGTTTAAAACTTATATTTATATGTTATCTATTTAACCAGTATTTATACATCAGTATCTGATGTTAAAAATAAATCCAGCCATTTTAATATATATAAATTATGTGTGTGTGCGTGTGTGTGTGTGTGTATATATATATATATATATATATATATATATAGATATATACATATATCTATATCTATATATACACACACACACACATATAAGCATAAATAAAAAAATATATAAATATATACAATTTGTATATAAACAAAATATATACATACATATCATATCATATTTATATATATAATGGGATTTTTGATTTTGAAAATGAAACTGTAAATTATACAGAAATGTGTGTGTTAGACAGTATATACAGTGGAGAAAATATTAATTGATCCCCTGGTGATTTTTGTCTACTTAAAAATAAATGAAGGGTCTGTAATTGTTATGGTAGGTTTATTTCACCGTATAGAGACAGAATATAACCCAAAAATCAAGAAAAAACACATTATATGAAGGTTAGGAATTGATTTGCATTTCAGTCAGTGAAATAAGTATTTGATCCCCAAGCAAAACATGACTTAGTACTTGGTGCAGGCACAGATGTAAGATGTTTTTTGTAGTTGGCCACCAGGTTTGCACACATAACTGGAGAGATTTTGATCCACTCCTCTTTACAGACCCATCCATGACCCATCCTCAGTGTTCTGGTTGGGGGAAGGAAGTTCTCATCCAAGATTTTACAGTACATGGCCCCATCCATTTGCCCCTCAATGCAGTGAAGTTGTCCTGCACCCTTAGCAAAAAAAACAACATGGTGTTCTTGGGGTCATAGTCAGCATTTCTCTCCCTCCAAACATGGCGAGTCGAGTTAATGCCAGAGAGCTCAATTTTCGTCTTATCTGATGACACCACTTTCTCCCAAGCCTTCTCTGAATCATTTAGATGTTCTTTGACAAACTTTAAACGGGCCTGTACATGTGTCTTGAGCAGGGGAACCTTGCAGGGGCTGCAGGATTTGAGTTCATTGTGGCGTAGTGTGTTACCAATGTTTTGCTTGGTGACTGTGGTCCCAACTACCTCAAGATCATTAACAAGCTCCTCCTGTGTAGTTCGGGGCTTATCCTTCACCTTTCTCATGATCATCCTTACACGATGAGGTGAGATCTTGCACAGAGCTCCAGGCCGAGGCGATTGATGGTTGTTTTGTATTTCTTTCATTTACAAATAATCGCACCAACAGTTGTCGTCTCCTCACCATCTTCTCATCTGTGGGAGCCAGCATTCTTGCTGGTTGGTAGGAGATCAAATACTTATTTCACTCACTGAAATGCAAATCAATTTCTATTTACCTTTATATAATCTGTTTTTTTTTCTTCTGGATTTTCTGTTGATATTCTGTCTCTATCTGTTAAAATAAACCAACCATAAAATTACAGACCATTTCATTGTAAGTGGGCAAACTTACAAAATCAGCAGGAGATCAAATAACTATTTCCCCCACTGTGTGTGTGTGTGTGTATGTGTGTGTGTATATGTATATGATTAACCTTATATATAATTTTTCATATTTTATATGAAAATGTATTCATATAAAATAAATCATAAATTTATTTTAATTTATTGAATTTATTTGGTATTTCATGATGATGAAGAACTTCAGTTCAGCATTTTTATTGTTATAATAAATACTTTTGCAAATAATGTCCAGGAAAGCAGCATCAGAGAAAACTATTTTACTGTTTAAACTGTCTTTATTGTGTATAGTGTTTCACAGTGGTCTCAAATCTCTTTCTGAGATTCTTCAGTCATTGTGTCAGTATGTCTGTCTCTGATCATTCCAGCCGTGTTAAAATTAGTCCTGCTTTGTCCATTGAAGTGCTTCTTAGAGCTTTCTGACATCTGAGTTGAGGGTTGCATCACTGTTTTTCCCCCTCATTAAGCTACAGTTAACCATCAATGGATCTAGGCCCTGTTCTCATTCTCTCCGCTTCTGTCCCTGCCCAGCACAAATTACACACGCCCGGAGGAGAAGACATCCCACATTCACACGTCTCACAGGGCACTGACATTCCCTATCTGTTACAGCACCACTGTAATGGGAGAAGAGAGTTAGAGCACTCTTCACCCCAAACCCTCACATTAGTGTGTGAAACACTGGAACATTGTAATATATTCCAATGTTTCATCCGAGATGAAATGTCACATCCAAGATAATATTGCGCTAATCATGATCTGATTAATACGGTTCTTCGAATACACCTGCTGTTGATGATTAGTAGCTATGGTTAGATTGATTTATCTGAGATAATTGCACGTTCATTGGTTGGTTTAAAAGATGCTATATATTGATTCTCGAAACCACAATCAACAATGCAGCGAATGGATGGCGGCAAGATAGCAACGTAAAGACATCATCTAATTAAAAAAGACACCTGACGAAAAACTTGACACATTTCTGGACTTTTATTTGGTAAAACTTTTATTTATCAGATAAATTATATGTGATTCTCAATTATTAATATTCACGCTTTCTAATATTTGTACGGGCTTTACATTTTTATTTCAATGTATCAATCAGCAATTTAATTTTGAAACATATTTGTTACGTGATAGCATTAATTAAAGTATCTTAAGGTTCAAGATAAAGTTATCTGCATCTCTTTGCGCAGCATCAAGCCACTCCCATCATAGCTGTCACCACTCAAACTAATGCAAAGCTCAGATTAACTGTATAGCATGCGTGTAAGACTCCAATACAATTATAAAGTAATTCTTTTATCATGAATAAATATTTAAATGAGTAAAACTGGCTGTGTCTATGGTATTATAGACTACATAACATTATTCTTTATTTTTTCAATTATTATTTTAAATTAGGCCTACTGTCGATTTGTCGAATTCATGATGCAATTTAAATTTTTCTTTTCTCTTTGGAGTGTTACAAGCTCTTGGTGCATAAAGAAGATTCTTCTTTAGTCTCAAATCCAAATAGATATTCTTCAAAAGTTAAGAGTCAACCACTCCTACCTAAAATGGCTCATTCTAACACTCCCCTCACATGTTTCTCACAATACGGCATTTGAAAAACGCAGCCCAAATGTTCACAGCAAAGAAAGGCGGCTTAACTTTTATTATCGCTGTTGCCGCCGCCATGTTGTGGAGACGCTGTGTGTGTTTCGTTGCGAAAGAATGTGCCACTTATGATTCAAACACGAGTTTTGAGCAGTACAGAGTAGCGCTTTTTGTTTGTTTTTATAGAAACACCCTCGCATTAGCATTTAAATACCCTGTGCCACTTTTAAAGTTGCTAATATTGTTTTAAACCTCCTAAAAGAGGTTTACATGCATACAAGGTCAAAAAACACATTTGTTTTCTCAGAAAATAGATTTAATTTTACCTAATTTCTAAATGATTTATAAACGACTCGTACGAAGCAAGCAATCAAGATTCAAATTCCTGACTCATTTCCGCAATTTTGATTGAATATTTTTTTTTTATTTAATGCAATGGTGATTCTCTTGGTCGGCGTTACGTCACAAATCATGTGACCTGCATAGCAACAAGCTGCCGCCGTGTTTGAAGGTTAAAACAAACCGAAGGCAATCAAGGCAAAGCCCGAGGAAAATCAAAAGGGTATCTATTCACAGAAGTTTTGTTGTGGATTATGTCAGTTATGGATACTAACGGACTACTTTGTATTAATGATGAATGATATCTGTGTATGCGAATGTATGTCGGTGGTGAGAAGTGAAGTGAATGTAATAAAACACTCATGTAAAGCGCTTTGTGACTAACGTTAGCTAACGTTACATGTATGTGAAAGGCGCTAGCAGCTATTCAAATACAGATCTTCTTTCTTCTATTACAGAATGTCTTATCAATATATAGAAAGTCTACTTGGGCCTGCATTGACCAGGTACCACAGAAAGCTGTCGCTTGTAGGTTTAACGTTACAATCTTGTCCCTATCGACATCCAGCTGAGTCCTGGGAGAACAACCCAAAGGCATGGCCCAGGCTCGAGTATCCAGACATATACAATTACCTCATCAAATCCCCTGGTATGAACACCATGTGTACATACCATGTGTCCTACACTTGCAGACATGTTTAAATACCCATCAAGCATCGATTACATGAAATGAGAGGAGCAAACGTAATGGTAATCGGATGTAGGCCGCCATTGTTCTGTGTGATGTAACACCTCGTCCAATCGCCTGGAGCCATTTCTCTCTCCTTTCTGGCTCAGTTGCCTTGCTAGGTATCATATAAAATGAGAGGTCACTCCTCTTTACGCTGTTGTTTGTGCAACTAACAACACAACAGTTTTTAGGCATGATTCTCGAGGTCGGACATCCGGGACTTTTACTCCCATAATGCACTGCGCGCATAGCAACCTCGCGAAGGGTAAAACAAACAAGCGCTCGCCATTAAGCAACACGAAGCGGAAGACAAACGAGCGCAGAGCTGTCGAGAAAACTGCCGAGAATCATGCCTAAAAACGGTTGTGTTGTTAGTTGCACAAACAACAGCGTAAAGAGGAGTGACCTCTCATTTTATATGATACCTAGCAAGGCAACTGAGCCAGAAAGGAGAGAGAAATGGCTCCAGGCGATTGGACGAGGTGTTACATCACACAGCACAAAACTATGGCGGCCTACATCCGATTACCATTACGTTTGCTCCTCTCATTTCATGTAATCGATGCTTGATGGGTATTTAAACATGACTGCAAGTGTAGGACACATGGTATGTACACATGGTGTTCATACCAGGGGATTTGATGAGGTAATTGTATATGTCTGGATACTCGAGCCTGGGCCATGCCTTTGGGTTGTTCTCCCAGGACTCAGCTGGATGTCGATAGGGACAAGATTGTAACGTTAAACCTACAAGCGACAGCTTTCTGTGGTACCTGGTCAATGCAGGCCCAAGTAGACTTTCTATATATTGATAAGACATTCTGTAATAGAAGAAAGAAGATCTGTATTTGTATAGCTGCTAGCGCCTTTCACATACATGTAACGTTAGCTAACGTTAGTCACAAAGCGCTTTACATGAGTGTTTTATTACATTCACTTCACTTCTCACCACCGACATACATTCGCATACACAGATATCATTCATCATTAATACAAAGTAGTCCGTTAGTATCCATAACTGACATAATCCACAACAAAACTTCTGTGAATAGATACCTTTTTGATTTTCCTCGGGCTTTGCCTTGATTGCCTTCGGTTTGTTTTACCCTTCAAACACGGCGGCGGCTTGTTGCTATGCAGGTCACATGATTTGTGACGTAACACCGACCAAGAGAATTCTCGGCAGTTTTCTCGACAGCTCTGCGCTCGTTTGTCTTCCGCTTCGTGTTGCTTAATGGTGAGCGCTTGTTTGTTTTACCCTTCGCCCTTCTGCTATGCGCGCGCAGTGCATTATGGGAGTAAAAGTCCCGGATGTCCGACCTCGAGAATATAATAGCCTACAAAGAATAGTGTTACAAATGTTCATTAAAAAATACAAATATGGAAAAACTTTAGACGATTTACCATGCTGATTACCATTAAATGAGTAATCACAGTCCTGTGAAAAGGGTCCATCACAAAGCACTGGATAGCTGGCCAATCATAAACCTCTCTTTTCAGAATGATGAGCTTTGTAAAAATCAACAAGTTTCAGAAAGGTGGGGCATAGAGGAGCAACAATAATGTACACTATGTTTAAAATAATGTTTTCTTTTTTTTTTAAACCGCATAAACACATTGCATTACACCAAATATACAAAATAATGTTCTTTATAGCAACGTCATATGACCCCTTTAAGTATCAGTTCTGCTTAAAAATATGCGATCTAATCCTGTTTACATGAAATTAGCCTGCTCCCAAACAGGTTTAAGTTTATGGACCTGTTGCTATGACAGCAACTCCTGAATGAGCTTTGAAGAACCAACCAATCCAAGATCAAGCGAATTCGTCAACAATCAAATCCAGCTAACTGAGTTAGCGATGTATGAAGAACGGACCCATGATTATGTGGGATGGCTTTGTTTTTTATTCCATCAGGATGTTGTCAGGTTCTCCTGTAATAATTTCTGTATTAGATTCTCCCCCACATCTCTCTCATTACATAAACCACATAATGAGGCAATTGTGTGTCAAATCCTCAGATCTTTGTAGAAACTGTCAAGAGCAAGAGAACCTTTTTTTTTGGATAAGAAAATGCCTGATAAATCCCTTGTTTTCTCTCTTTCAGTTTATTTATATTAGCTTTGAAACCATTTATATGCTGTTGTTTGCCAAAAGTTGATAAAATAATTAAAATAAAAAATTTTCAGGACATTTTAGATCCTGCACTTAATATATCCAAATGTTTGTCCAATAGAGCACTTATAGAATATGTTCTTTTCCCTTTTCCTCAATAGCAAGTGGAAAATTATAGTTCACAACTGAAAAAAATAGCACTAGCTATTTTTGAAAAAAAGGAAATATTTCATAAAATATTATAAAGCATATCTTTTTACACTCCACTTACACTTGTAAGACCTTGGCCAGATAACAACTAATTGTTCATCTACAGTTAATCTCCTCAAAAGGAATAACATGTTCAATGACCTCATAAAAAAAAGTCAAGATCGTAATTTAACTCTAACCAACATGATGTACCTTGGTGTCGGCTCACAGAACCATCCATCCATCATCTTCCGCTTATCCGGGGCCGGGTCGCGGGGGCAACAGTCTAAGCAGAGGCGCCCAGACTTCCCTCTCCCTAGCCACTTCTTCCAGCTCTTCCGGGGGGACCCCGAGGCGTTCCCAGGCCAGCCGGGAGACATAGTCCCTCCAGCGTGTCCTAGGTCTTCCCTGGGGCCTCCTCCCGGTGAGACGTGCCTGGAACACCTCCCTGGGAAGGCGTCCAGGAGGCATCCGAAATAGATACCTGAGCAACCTCAGCTGGCTCCTCTCGATGTGGAGGAGCAACGGCTCTACTCTGAGCTCCACCCGAGTGACTGAGCTTCTCACCCTATCTCTAAGGGAGCGCCCAGCCACCCGACGGAGAAAGCTCATTTCGGCCGCCTGTATCCAGGATCTTGTCCTTTCGGTCATGACCCACAGCTCATGACCATAGGTGAGAGTAGGAACGTAGATTGACCGGTAAATCGAGAGCTTTGCCTTACAGCTCAGCTCCTTCTTCACCACGGCAGACCGGTACAGCGACCACATTACTGCAGAAGCTGCACCGATCCGTCTGTCAATCTCACGTTCCATCCTTCCCTCACTCGTGAACAAGACCCCAAGATACCTGAACTCCTCCACTTGAGGCAGGAACTCTCCACCAACCTGAAGTGGGCAATCCACCCTTTTCCGACTGAGAACCATTGCCTCGGACTTGGAGGTGCTGATTCTCATCCCAGCCGATTCACACTCGGCTGCAAACCGTCCCAGTGCACGCTGAAGGTCCTGGTCTGAGGAGGCCAACACAACAACATCATCCGCAAAAAGCAGCGACGAAATCGTATGGTCCCCAAACCGGACACTCTCCGGCCCTTGGCTGCGCCTAGAAATTCTGTCCATAAAAATTATGAACAGAACCGGTGACAAAGGGCAGCCCTGCCGGAGTCCAACATGCACCGGGAACAGGTCTGACTTACTGCCGGCAATGCGAACCATGCTCTTACTCCGGTCGTACAGGGACCGAACAGCCCTAAGTAGGGGGCCACCGACCCCATACTCCCAGAGCACCCTCCACAAGATGTCGCGAGGAACATGGTCGAATGCCTTCTCCAAATCCACAAAACACATGTGGACTGGTTGGGCAAACTCCCATGAACCCTCCAGCACCCTGGAAAGGGTATAGAGCTGGTCCAGTGTTCCACGACCGGGACGAAAACCACACTGTTCCTCCTGAATCCGAGGTTCCACTATTGGCCGAATTCTCCTCTCCAGTACCCTGGCATAGACTTTCCCGGGGAGGCTGAGAAGTGTGATCCCCCTATAGTTGGAACACACTCTCCGGTCCCCCTTCTTGAAAAGAGGGACCACCACCCCGGTCTGCCAGTCCAGAGGTACTGTCCCCAACCGCCATGCGATGTTGCAGAGGCGTGTCAGCCAAGACAGCCCCACAACATCCAGAGACTTGAGGTACTCAGGGCGGATCTCATCCACCCCCCGGCTCACAGAACCAACTTAACAAAACACAAGCATGGGCATAACTACATTATTCAGGAAGCTACAACTTTATCCAGCTTTCTGTGACATGGGGTGGTGACCTACTGTTTAAAGACTCCACAGATAGAGGTTCAATTCCCAGAGGTTCCTTAGAAACTGGAGGGTGAGTGAGATCGTAGTCCTGTCCTGTGGTCAACTGTGCAATTGAGTTCACTCAAATTCTTATGCTGATGATATACTGTTGTAATGAAGATATTGGAAAAATACAACATTTCAAACATGCAAACATTTAGATCTTAGTGTATATACAGTACATACTATAAATGAGTATGTGTGTGTGTGTGTGTGTGGTTTATTGGTGTGTTTATGTGTGCATGACAGATCATTTGTTTTGGAAAATATTTTTTGCCACAGAAGGGGGCTGTGGTCTACACCATAAATTACAACTTGAAAGATCAAACCCCACTCCTCCGGAGGGAGAAATCTGCAAAATATAAACGGGGTTGTTAAATGGAAAACTACATCTGTATTCATTTGTTTCAGCCACATTTGGTAATCCTTACTGAAAATGATTTCAAATGGCTTTAGACCACACTCCTATGGGAGTGCTGCAGTGGAAGTGTGTTGAGATCCAGAGATTCCCGATATACTCACTGGCTTCCACCCATGTTGCATCACATCCTCTTTCTTAAAGTATTGTAGACATGTTTTAAGAGACATCTGTGGGTTTAATGGAAGCCACGCTCTTTGGAAAGTTAGAAACACTGTTTTTGAAAGATTGAAAGGGCTGCTTGGGTCTTCCAGAGCACCATTGTCTTCACTACTTTAAATGAATTGTTTTACAGACTCAAAACTACCACCCCTTTGAGGATATTAATATGCAAGATGGATTTGGCTGTCACTCAAGTAGCAGTAGATCAAGGGGCAATTATGAGAAACATGTCAGTCTACGCCTGAGACTCTTTAATGAGACTTCAGATTTGTTGAGCAGTTATCCTCTATGCTGCGCTTTGGAGATTCATAGTTTGCGTAGTATAGCACTTCAAAGTAATCCCTAACAGAACACTTTTCATCACATCCTGGTGTGTAACAATGAAAGGATGACAGCTGGCATATAAAGTACAGGCTGTATGAAGCATCATCAGGATGTTTTAATGAAGACTGGGACTAAAAATGAGCCAGTTCACCTCTTTGGAAGAATGAAGAATTGGTCCTTTTGAAGTACACGGGTGTGTAACAGCTCTGTACGGGCGGTTCTTAATGTTTGAAGAGGAAATATGTGCTTGACAGGGCTCTCTCTCTCTTTGTCTTTCGTTCCTCATTAGTCTGATATCAAAAATCGCCTTTAAAATCTCCTTTACAAGCAGCCTCATCTGCCCCTTTCATCTCGGACCCTCTACAAGTTTTCATCACTCTGATCCTCCTGTGATCTTGAAACTTTGATTGAGCTTTTGTTCTTCAAATTCGTTGGTGAACTGAAATGCAGATTCCCGGATGAGTGACTTTAATGGTGAAAAAAGAAATTTGCTTGAGAAGGTGATTATCCACCTGTAAAACACAAGGAAGAATTTCCCTTAAAAACAGGTTGCTTGTGAATTCACGTAGAATGTGTGTGTGTGTGTGTGTGTGTGTGTGTGTGTGTGTGTGTGATTGCATGTTCAGGAGAAAATGAATTTGCTTTATTCCATAAGCTGATATAAAAGAAAAGATCAAATTTAAAACAGCAAACAGAAGGAGACGACACAGTAAATGACAGTTTGACTGAATTTATTTGTAGGGTGCGGCTAAGCTAATGTGCTGAGGAAGACAGAAGATGATGGCTGGCAGACAACTGGATGCTTTCAACAAACAGATAGGCAGAGCAGGTAAGTTGATGCACGCTAGTGAACAACAAGACCAACCACTGAGGTTGTGATGGGAAGGTGGCTTTATACAGTGACTAGATTGGTGCTGACAGGTAAAGTGCATCAGAATTCTGCTGATTGTGAACGAGTCGGTCGAGCTGAAGGATCTGGCATTGCTGGTGACTTAAATGACCTTAGATTTGTTGTCTGACCTTCTTAACAATAATATCTATAATTTTAAATATTTTCTTTTTTTTAGGTGAGTTGAACAGCTAGCATTCACCATGTAATTTTGGTAACACTTTACAACAAGGTTAATTTCATTAGAATGAGTTATTGCATTAGGTATAATCTAATAAAAATACACAATTAATTTTGCTATCGTGGATTGCGGTCTTTATAATTCTACTAATATATACTATAATGTTTTCATTATCCTTGTTAATGTCTGTTCATAATACATTAATGGTAAATATATACAACGTGTTACTATTACATTTATTTGTATATGTGGAAATTAATAATTATAATTAAAAATAATAGTAATTATGTGTTTTTATGTATAGCTATTTTTGTATTAGATTTCCCCAATTCAAGCAATCTAGCTTAGACTAGAATGTTAATTTTTTAATCTGCATTTCTTCTTTTATCCAGCAGAGAGCAGGTCTGTATTACGCACGTGAGACATGTTTCTATCACCCCAGATAGCAGCATCAAAAGATACAGCACTTGTGTTTTGCTTTAAACAAAGGCTGATGAATTGTAGGTGCTCTAAAAAGGGGTTGAATTGAGGTAAATATGCCAATGTAACAGTCATTAGCTAAATGGTAAATCAGAGTCTATAAAAGAAAACGTTTATTTAAACAGTGAAAGTGTTTAGGCTAAAAACGTTGAGAAGTGTTTTCAAACATGTTGTACATATGCATATAATTAATAATATTACATAATGTATAGTTGCTAGATTAATGGTTATGGCATGATTGATGTTGTTCATATACCATTGAGTTCGCCATGTGTGAGGAGATGGCTGAGCTGCAGTGGAGAGTGGAGAAAGAGTCACTACAGTGACCCCACTGTAAACCACAGACCTCAGCACTGTCGGTTTGCACATTGACAGACTCCATTCCCTTTAGGTTTGGCTGGAGGTGGCCTGGAATTGACCCACAGCCTGTGGGCACTCAGGGGAGGCAGGGTTAGTACTTTGGCTAAGTGTAATGTGGATAACAGTGTGTGAGTTAGCAAAGCTGAAGTTTCTTTCCCACAGATTTCCACTGAGGTTAAAGCTGGGATCTTCTGAATATTTTTTAAGCGTAAGAGCAAATTAATAAGTATGTGGTTTGGGAGGAAGGGCAAACATCTGCAAGTCTTTCTCCAAATACACTAAAGAGCATTAAATTAAACACGTTTGTAGCCTAGCCCTGTAACTGACACAACATTGGTTTCTCAGAGTTTTACTGACAGTGGAGGTCTTTAAAAGCTGTTGCTGTAGATTTGAAGTAGGGTAAGGATTTATCGAACCATTTATCCCTGGATGGGAGGGAGGTATGTTAGCAGGAGAGCCGTAATCCAGAATGTGCCCTCTACTGCAGATCATCAGAGGAGCACGTTGGAAAATCATTCATGTCTTTATAAATATTTACTCTTGCCCCACAACATCTGCTGAATTTATTGCTGTAAAATCCCTCCACTGTTAAGCGCTGGATTGGAGTGTCCAGATGTTCCTAATAACGGCTGCTAGCTTAGCCATGCTGGAGAAATAGAGGTGCCCTTGTGCAAGAATGAACTAATGTTGGGCTCAATCCTTCATTGCCCAGCTGGATTAGAGGGAACACAAGCAGTGGAAGGGCCCTTTATTAAAACGCGATCTGTTGTGGTCAGGCTTAAGGTGGGCATGAAATATCACTTGTATGTCACAGCTTTTGTCTGGGAGCACTTCTGCCCCCTGCAACACATGTGTGATCTGAATGAAATGGCAGGCATTTGGGTTGAGGGTATTAATGATTTATTCAGCGTCTGTTAGCCAAAAATGTTTTGAATAATAATATGTCCCCCCAAGATGTTTAATCATTTGATACCTTTGGACTGGAACACAGAGTCTGCCTGCCTGCAGAGTTTGTTTTATCTGTCTCTCCTCAGCTCGCCGGATAGATAGGCCTCTTTGGGCTTTTGCTGATCGTGAACCTGCTATGAGGCTTTTTCGGAGAGCACAAAGCCATTAGTTCTGCTCTATGTACAGTGGCCACAGAAAGTTTTTGAATGCTTGATTTACACTTAAAAATCTATGAATTTCATTACCATTACATATGTAACAAAATATCAAACCAAGTGGCATCTGCAAACAAATGATACAAATTCACATTTCTGAACCTTTAACCAACCATTATCAAGGTGATTTTTAGTGACTAGGAGGTTTTCCTTAAGTTACTGTATCTTCAACAACAGTAAATGTAAATGCAGAATTGAATATAGAATATCAGCTGATATATATATATATATATATATATATATATGTACACACACATAATGTTGTTTAGGGTCACTGTATAAAGCCCTGCTGTATGTTAACCTTGTTTCTAGCAAAGAAAGAACTCGTAATCCAAAGGTTTGAGTCTTGGGCCAGCAGGAATTGTATGTGCCCTTGTAGGTAGGTGTAGGTGAATGTAAAGCGCTCTCTCCACCTACAATACCATGACTGAGGTGCCCTTGAGCAAGGCACCGAACCCCCAACTGTTCCCTGGGCGTTGCAGCATAAATGGCTGCCCACTGCTCTGGGTGTGTGTGTGTGTGTGTGTTAACTGCTGTGTGTGTGCACTTAGCATGGGTTAAATGCGGAACACAAATTTCGAGTATGGGTCAACATACTTGGCTGTATGTCACGTCACTTTCACTTTCACTTTCTCATGCAATGCAGGAAGCAGTGGGTCTGTATGGGAGGCTGCTGAGGAGGATTGGGCGTTCCCAGTCATCCTTCAACATTACCAAAGCAGCCCTGTTGTGAGAGCATGTTAGTGCTTGTGCTCTTCCATGTACAGGATATTTAGTTCTATTTACAGCCATTAACTCATAGTATAAACAAAAAATAGTTTTGACTTGACTATAGCATCACTATAACTGCATAAATAGCTAGCTTTCTTCACATGTGTTCTCCAATATGTTTATATATTTGTGTATGCATCCTAGCGAGTTGCATATGACAGGCGTTTTCCTCACAACTTGGAACAGGCTTGTCAAAAGGGATCTAGTACCCGTTAGCGAGGGGGTGGGGGTGGGGGGTGCAGTAAATTATTATTTGTGCTGGCAGATGTTCACCGACCCAAATATGCATGAGTTTGTGGACCTGGCAGCTCTCGCCTCCTGCCAAACTTACTGCTTTTTCATGATGCATGCGGGAGCAGTTGTTATTCTGGCGGCGTTACAGAGTGCATTAATCTGACCTGTCATCACCTCCAACCGCTTTTGGTGGAAATTATTTCACCCCTTTATTAAGGGAACTCCAGTGAAACATTACCAGTGGCGGTAAGGTCAACATTCTTGGCGGTTCTGTCATCAGGCTTCTGTGCTTTTACACTGGCCTTTCTGTAAAGCGTAATGTAAACCTTGAATGAAAGGTACAGACCATGAGAGGGAGGAAATGAGGGACAGCCACCTCTTAAATGTGGGGCCTCCTGGTGTTTCAATCGCCATCTCTCTCGTATTTGTTTTAAAAACCCACGCAGTGATTTGATTCAATTTAAAAGGAACGCTCGTGCCAATGGCATATTATTAAAAAGTGCCAATATATGTGGTTTTGGATGTGGTTCAGAATGAGTAAAGCTACTGTTGTGGTGTCTTATTAGAGGGACTCTCTCTTTCTCTCTCTGTCCCTCGCTGTTTAGCCAAAACCATTTGAGCTGATGATTTCACAATTCATTTGAAAGCAATCTCTCCCAAGCCAGCTCAGCGTGCAAATCTCGTTCACTGGTTCTTACCACAGAGTGGTTATGGGAATATTCTCTCACTGAGTGGTTGGTCAGTTCGACCATTATTGTTCAAAACACATGCTTCTCATCACAGCTTAGAGAGGCAGATGGAAAAACTCATCGTATGAAAGAAATAATCAGTGGTTTATTCAACTGTCCATTTGAAGAGACTGTAAGAAGCCCTCTCTGCGTGTATCAAATACAGATGCTCATTGTACATCTATATTTAGTGTCTATCAACGGTATGTTTGGCAGCTCTGCCGGACGGGCTGTCGTGCTGTGTAAATTGCATAAGTATTCATCGTGTGTTGCCCATTGTGACCTTTGGTCTCTTTTCCTGTTGCAAACTAAAGCCATTTAGCCTGTCAGGGCCTCAACCTTTTTGTAAATGTCATTTTGAGAGATGTGTGAAAGCCATAACAATAGCCATCGTGTAATCAAGTTATCAGTAATGCCCAGAAAAAGTGCAATTATCATAATAACATATCCAGCCAGTCACTTACTGTCATGCTTGTTCTGACTACGCACAGGGGTGTGCGGGCGGAACGGGAGGGGAGTCTTTTCTAAAGGAGTGCTTTGGCAGTCTGCCACTGAGTGCACTTTTCCCTCGAGGCCACTTACTCACCAGTCAGAGAAAATGAGAATTACACATATTAAAGAGGGTAAACGGCAGTAATCACCGCAGTGGGATGAGGCGAGAGGATTCTCGAGCCTGCTGAACGTGTAGTGCAGGAACGGAAGTGCTGCTCGGTTCACACACACTCACACCCTTCTGGAGAAATAAGCGGTGCTTTGCTCCATATGCTTTCAAGAATGTGTTCCGTAAACCCCATCCACTTGTAGGCCAGCGAGTGTTACGACTTGTTGTTTTAGGTGTTCTCTGTGTCAGCATGTAGGTTTTGTTTCCAGTCATTGATCTTAGATGAAAAGTCCACCGGTTAATGTGCAAGCTGCAGTGTTTTCCATCACTTCAAAGGATTTGCATATGTGAAAATACTGCCATTACTTCTGTTGGTTTGTCAGCATGTGAAGCATGTATTAAATTTAAGTTGGCCATGTAGGGCTGTCAGTCAGTTAAAATATGTCATTGTGATTAATCTCCTAATTTTTATTAGTTAACTCAGCTGATTAAAACCTTGAGTTTTAAGGAAACTAAATAATAGGCATATGTTTGCAATTTGTGTGACACTCATAATTAAACTACTATTGAATTAATTGCAAATGTGTAATTTATTCAGTAGTAATAATAACATTCTCCACACACTTTTTAGATGTAATCATATATGGTTAAAACTAGATTTGCTGCTGTTTGACAATACATCATAATCTATTATTGGTAATTTGCGTTGTAAGTTGTGATGATGACTTACTAAAGAGTGCAAATTACATACATTCTGGGTTCGATTTTTGATAAGTAAAAAAATCCATCTATTTAAAAGTAAAAACTTACCCATGTTTGACTTTTTTTTCCCAATGGTTCCAAAGAGTTTTGTTAATCGCATAAAACGGAATTAAAGAATTGAATAAATGTGTTTAAAAATGGCATTAAACATACTTAATTGATCACATGTGTTAACTTTGACAGCCATAGTAATATCAGGAGTATTATTATGAAGACTGTTTATCTTATTAGGATATTCCACAATATTTTTGTTTTCAATGTTGCATTTGATCTCTGTATCCCATGTGGTGGCTCTGCACGGCTCACATCACGGCAGGTCTGGTGAGAATTCAGTCCAAGCGTGAAATCATTTGGCTTTCACCAAGCCCTTTTAGAGCTGCGATGTTTCCTCCAGTGCAGTCCTGAAAACATTTACCCCCAGGCTACTCTACTTTCCTTGGCCATGACTGCAGGGCCTTTACAAGGAACAGCCTGTTTGTTTGTTTGGTCCTTAGAGTTCACTCAGTGTGGGTTGTGTTTGCCAGGTCACTAGAGCCCAGCTGAGTGGCGGAGAGAACTGAGGAATGCCCAGGACTGCTGTGGTGGAAAAGGGGAACAGCTGCATGGCGAATCCCGCACTCTAACCCTTTAATTTATTGCTCATCCCCACGTGTGTGTTCCCCATTTCTCTCCATAAAGAAGATGCTAGTGGCTAACGGTGGACCACCCTATCCTCTTTGGATCGAAGTCTTCACCACGAACCTCAGATAAGAGGCCTGGAGCGGATCCAGGTGCATTAGAGCTGGGTTGAGCGAAACAGCCCTCAGGGGGAACCGCAGGCATCCATAAATATTTAGGCACCAAAGAGGTTTATGGAGTTTGTTGTAAAAGGATTTATGATTGGCCTCGAGTCCATCCAACAACTTGGACAGGGGGCTTTTTCGGGACTTTGGCTTAATGCACTGTCGAGCCACGCTCTTCACGGGAACATCAGCTGTGGCACAGGAGAGGTCCGATACAAACAAGCACTTTACACACCAGGAATGCAAACAACACCTCGGATTCAGCTAGCTTTTCACAAAACAGGTGTGAGCTTATAAAGGCTCTTTACCTGCTGCATGACCAGTGCATTCTGGTATGCAGAAGAGATCAACAGATGTTTCGACCCATATAACGAGAACACAGGAATCGCCTGTTTATTAGCATTTGGGCGTTTATTGGTATGTAAATGATGGCTTGTGCCCATTCTTGGATGCAAGAAGATCATAGTACACTGTAAAATAAAATAAAAATTAAATGTAAAACAAAAAAAAATATTTAGAGGATGTTCTACAAGAAAATACTATTTTAGTCTTATTACTTCAAAATTTAATGTCTAGGTCAGTATAACATGCTGTTTCTTTGTAATTATTTGTTAAAAGTACTAGCAAATGTAAATCCTACATCATTCTTTAGTGTATTATGTTTTGATAAAACATTTGAATTTGAAATCTTAATACCTTAATGGTTACTGACCAATATTAGTTTATTATTATTATTTATTGCATTGTTTGTTTTACATATTATTTAATATTTAATGTCTTTGCAAGAGAAAGACATTAAATATTCTTTTCTTTTTTAGGTTTACCTTTGAATGTGAGTGTGAGATCCCTTCTTCAGTAAGTTACTTTACTTTGATATAAGATGCAGAAATGAGGTAAGATTTGTGCTATATATTTTTCAAGTGAAATGTAAAAATATAGAAACCTTGTTCTCTGTCTTGCAGTTACGGGACCATTATGGCTGGAGGCATATCAGAGCTATGTATTTTATGAATGCTTCAGGCCCATGTTGTTTTATTACCCATGTGGCTTAACTAAATGTACACATTGACCATTACCACTCTGTGACGATTGAAAGCGAAAGTCATTTTTAGATGAATCTAACCCTTCAGACAATTGCCACTCCAATATCCGGCAATGTAACTCAGGCCGCCTTCTGTTTTCTATGTTAGTTATCAGACAGCAGTATAATAAAAAAGAGACTAGGGCTAGTCTTTTATATCAGGAAATATGAATTATTGAGCTGTCTGGAGATCAGGCTTAAGATTACAAGGGAACATATCTCTAGCAGACATCATATAATAAAAGAGATTTATCATTTTAATATGTGCATGCTGCTGATGCAAACAGGGCCTGTGTTAGTAAAGACCACAAGAAGGGTCCTTATTGGTGAGGGGTCTGGAGTGAACAGCAATATTCCACCTGTGCTACCTCCGTTTTAATTAGACCAAGGCTTGTCTTGAACTATATCATGGAAATGTCAGTCACACCCCTTTTTATTTTATTTTCTTTCTGAAGGTATTCTGATGACTTAAGCCTCACAATTTCATTTAAATTCCAGGAGGATTGATCACTTAGGTTTACCAGTTACCTCTCCTAACCCTCCAGATGTGTATGTTTTCATGATTATTCCTGAAATGATTTACTTATTTTTTATGATCTTAGTAAATCACTGTAACATGACGTGATCTGGTTCATGAATTTGCATGACTGGGGAAATGCAAAGGCTATTTGGGCATAGAAATGGCACACTTCACTTAGAAATCAAGTTCACTGTGCAGCTTCACACTCTGTTTCTTTTCACATTATCCTAGTACTCTTTCTTTCTCTATTTGGCCATCCCACAAACTCCCCTCCAGTCATCTGTCCATCTCTCTCTTAATTTCCTTGGAGGGGGTCAGAGGTGTCCTCTCTGTCGCAGATTTCCAGAAGACCAAGAATCCTCATTATCCTGTTAACTGTACATTTATCAAACAAGACAGTGGGGAAGCGGTGACCTGGTCATCATTAAATTTTAATAGAAAGGGGGCAAAATGGGCAAGGGAGCAGTAAAAAGCTGTAGCAGGATCTAGAGTTTCCCTTTAATGTCTCTGATATCCCTGACAGGATTATTAATCAGGAAACTAAAAGAAATTTCTGGACCTTTTGCTCCCAGCTTCCTCACTTTAGAGTCTTTTAGCTAGTGGCATTACATAGCAACTGACAGGTCATGAGGTCCACCGCTAATTGGTTCTGTGGGGTTTTGAATAACAATGAGCGGAGCCCAATTACCGCAACTACAGAGTAGCACAGATGAGAGAGTGTGTAGGAGCCCAGTAGACACAGATTGTGGAGAAGTGGGGGGGTGGTTGATAGGTTTGAAAGAAGGGGGAAGTTACATTTCATCCCTGCTGTGCCTCTCTCTCTCTCTTTCTGTATCTCTATTTCTCTGTAAGGGCATTAATGAGATTTTCAAATCAACTGGCATGTGCTCTAATGGAGAGCTGAGCTAAACAGTAGTATTCCTGCAGGACAGCTCTGCCTCATTGACTATTCCATTTGAGAAAGACATTCACGTGTTCTCTGGGAATTATTATATCGTCCCAGTTATCTCGCTCTTTTTGTATTGCATATTCATTTATTAGTGATATCTTTTGCTTCCTTGTATCTCACACAGAGGATCTAAATTAAGGATCCTTGATGATTGGCTCTAAATGATCTTCATTGACACTTTAATGTATTCTTCAAAGCTGTAGGCTGCTTCAAAGCACCCCAGTTTGTTATGTAGATTATTCTCCGCTCTCATTTACTGTCATGGTTGTTCCCACCTCACATATTTTATTTATTATCTTTGCAAATTTGGATAGAATTTACCTCAGCTTGTGTATGAATATTTAATTTCTGTAGTTTCATGTGTTTTTCTTGAAAATGGTACCATATGAAATTTTTTTTTATTACATTTCTTGGAACTTTTCTTGTGTTTATAACTATATTTTTAAAAGATTTTTCTGTGTACATCACGACCCCAAAATCGTCGCACAATAGTGATTTGGCACATTATTATTATTATATTTTTATTTTTCAGACAACCTACTTTATAAAGGCTTTGGTCTACAGGCTTTGCCCTTGAACTAATGTGTCCACATCGGGTGCGAGAGCAAGAATTTAATTTGATCCCCGTTTAAATAATCTGTTTCAAATTTATGAATTCACACGGAGCAATCCTCCCCCTTCTTAGTATTCATCATTCTCAATAAGCCCTTGGAGAAGCCGTCATTAGGTTTTGGCCTCAGCCGCCTGCACTGAACCGCTCCTCAAGGGCTGAAAATTGGAAATGGGACTTAAATACGGCTTGAAATGGATACTTCATATTCACCTAAGCCCTAAGACTGGGCTGTCAAGCGTAAAGAAGGAGGAAGACGTGCGTTTTCCATGCCCACTGTACTTACGGAATTGAGTTGAATCCTTTTAATTGCCCAAGCTGAAAGGCTTTACTCTGACCTTTTCAAAGTCACGGAGCAAACAATTCTCTCCAAGGTTAATGCGCCTTCCTTGTTTTTTCTTTCGTGTGCGCTTTTGAGTTATTGACTGAATTAATGCAGTGCTTATGACTTCAACCCTGAGCTTTTGGAGTGAGCTATATTGAAGAAGCTACTCAGAGACTGTGCTCGAATCAAGCCGGTGGAGTGCAGTCGCATCACAGTGAAGAGCCTAATCTAATTTTCATTTTTGAATAACTGCAAGCGCAAATGCATCACTAGCGATACACCGAGAGACTGTCTGATAAGAAGTTCTCATTGACCTGCTGCTCATATAACCCACTTGATTTGATCTGCCATTCGCTGACAATCTGTAACTGCTTTTGCATTCGCATATGTGATTCATTTGTGCTTTAAAGCAGTTTGAAGAGTTGAAAAGGAAGGCCTCTTTGCCATAAAGTCTGTGTAAATACATCTCTCAAATCTCATCTCAACACAAAGACCCAAAGAGCTTTCTAAATCCCTGAAGTTTAAGAACAAACTGGAAACCATTCACCAAATTTGACAGTGGGATCTAATTATGCATTAGCAACTTCCAAATTTGCATATCTGCATACAGTTGCGGAGCTGCAGCTGTTGTCTCTGAAGAGTTTATTATTATTTCACGTTTATTTTCTTTCCCTAATTACCTAATTAATTCTGTTGTTTTGATTGTCATGTTTATCATTTGCTTTGTAGAGGCATTATCCTGTTCTATTTGTCTATTTGAAGAAGGAGACATCTCGCTGAATAATTCATGCCCTGCTCCAGCATCAGCTCAACATTTAAACGATGAAGGAGTTTGTGAAATTCTGTCTTTAGTCTCTGACTAATATGGGCACATACTGACTCTACGTTTATGCTGCCTGAGGTAACTGTAGATAAAAAGCAGAAAAGGTGGATTTTATAAAGCACACATGATTCAAGTTGGATGAGGCTGGGACGAGATCTCCTCTCATGTGTCTTTGTGAGGTTTAGAAAAACAGACTCGTAAAGATTAACTGGACAGTGGTGTTTTGGGACTGAATTCAGTCTAGGAAACTACATTTGCCTCTGTGTTGAGACTTAACCACTTGATTTTACTAATCAGGGTCTTAATGACGCTAATTTGGGTCCTTACACTGAATTAGTCACAGTGCCCTTTAGGCTGAGTAATGGCTTGCTATCCTTGAAGTGGAATATGGGTCGTAATTGGACTGCGTGTCTCTTGGTTGCTTCTGGTTTTGCTCTTCTCTGGGATTGGCCACCTAAGAAGCTAATTTGCAGACAACCCAGTTGTAGTTGGGTAAGCAAATAGTTCCTGTGCTGTATGTGGTCTGGTTAAGAAGCAGGATACAGGTGCTCTTCCCTGCTAATCTTCCCTACTCTAGCCCTCTGAGTACATGTGAAAAGGGAGAGATAGCATCTGTTTACGGTTTGCAGGTGATTCCTTTAAAAAATATTTTTATGAAAGTGTTTAACACATACAGGAAGATATATGCTCTGGTCAAGCTTATACACTTAAACTTTTAATTGTAGCTTGATTATGTGCACAATGAAAAGAAAATGAATAGGATGGAAATAAAAAGCTGCAGGTTAGCTACTGCTCAGTGGAAGAGTTAGTTTACGTAGAGTGTCAGATACATTTTTTTATATTTATTTAACTTTCAGATTTATCTTTTGGAGTTTTGGAATTAAGAGTGAGTTTTATAATTTTATCAGCAGAACAGATTATTTTAAAGAGCATAAGAGAGAGTGAAAAATACTTAAAACTGCTAACACTTATGTTTGTGCTATTGTTTTCTTACAAGAAATTATGCGATTTTCTAGCCCTCTGGGCTTCTTCGCCCGAAAACGGGCGAAAACTTGAACGTTTTGAAATGTTTAATTTTTTTGCTTCATCGGATGGGGATGAAACTTGGTGACTTTTGTTGTATTACCTATATGAACATACAAAAAAATCAAGGAGATGATTCTGATATGTTAAAGGGTCGTAAAAAAAAAAGTCACACTTAGCTTCCTCCCGCCCGAAAACGGGCGACATAGGAAATGAATGGGAAATATGAAAAAATAGGAAAACTCAGAGAAACTTTTGGTGGTACAAGCTACAGATCAGCAACTGTGCTGAAAAAAAGTGTACAGCAATGAAGGGGTGACACTCTAGAACATCAAGAGTGCAAATAAGATCCCCCCCCCACACACACACACACACCCACGCACACAAACACACACACACATACACAGATAAACTGGCGACTGCAACAGCAAATTTGTAGAATATTCCACATAAAATCAATAAATGAAAAAAAAAAACTTGCTCAAATGCACACACACACACACACACACACAGAGAGAGAGAGAGAGAGAGAGAGAGAGAGAGAAAGAGAGAGACTGGTAAGACTGCAACAGCAGATTTTGAGAATATGCAAAAATAAATAAATAAAAAATACAAAAAGAGACTCTCGCTCAAATGCAACACACACACACACACACACACACACACACACACACACAGTCACTCACACATACACACACACACACACACACACACACACACACACACACACACACACACACACACACACACACACACACACACACATTGTGTTCCCTTTCTAACCAAATGCTATAGTTTAATTGTAATCATAATGCAAAATCTGATACTTATCTAAACATTTTTGTTAAGAAAATAAAGTAATCATCTTTTAGAATATCTAAATGTATATCTAAATAAAAAAAACGAATAAGATAGAGAAATCATGTCTAAAACAACAAAAGGAATCAAAAAGCCTTTCTATATAGGATATATAGGAAGCTATAGACAGCCTACAGGCTGGTACAGGACATTACACAAAAGTGGCTATTTTTTAAAGCCACTAGATGAAGTTCTTCTCCTGGAACATTTTTTTTTTAGGCTGGCACTCTATTTTGATGTGAAATGCTGCATTTATTGAATTTTTTTTTTTAAATAAATATAAAATAAAAAATGATATATTAATTCTAATGGAAAAAATAGCTCATAAAAATTATATAATTAATGCAAAGTATCATAAAAAAATCTAAAAATTCTAAATAATAATCAGAAAACATTATAGAACAAAAATATATTTGATTGGTTATCCTGGGAAAAAGTAAAGTACAATTTTAAGGCTTCGCCCGTTTTCGGGCGGGAGGAAGCTAAGTGTGACCCATTTACGAAGAAGCCCAGAGGGCTAGACAACGTCATCAAAAAACGTCTTTACTTTCAAAAAGTATTACAAAAGATCAGTAAGATGGAAAGTGATCTTGAGGACTCAAAACATAAACAATTAAAACCAAATAGTTTTGTCATTTTGTTCTTTCCCATACTTTTGAATAATAGAATGTACAAAATGAAGACAGCATATTTAATTAGTAAGTACCAGGCTGCCATAATAAAAAAAATTCAATTCTTTGTTCAGTTAATTATGATATTGTAACTAATATGATTTCAGTCTTTCAAAAATGTGAGTTTAATATTGTGTCCCATATATAAAGAATTTGAAAACGCACCGCATAATAGTGATGACCCTAATTTTGCTCTAATCTTCTTCACCACATACATGTTCTCTTTATTGTAAGTGTGTACCGTGAGTGTTGCACAGACTGTTCACCAGCACATCAGCACAGTGTTCATTGTGTACTTATTAGCAATGCCATACCTAATTATTTAAGCTTAATTGCAATCTCATCTTTCTTTGTTTCCTCCATGTCCATTATTTCCAGTCTGTGTCTCACCTCAAGCAAACGTCTCTATGGATTTACAGTGGCATATTTACAGTGACATATGCTTCTGCTATCCACACTCATGATGAGAGGGGATCTGTCCTGCCTACGTGTGTGTGTGTGTGTGTGTGTGTGTGTGTGTTTGTGCGAGTAAATTTGTTTGTGCACAAAACCTGGGGTGTTTTTTGATGGACTTTATCACATCCAGAACAGAAGTGCCAACAGGTCTTGAGTAGTGCGGCGTGCTTTTTTTTGACAGTCTCCCCTCCTTCCATAGGTGTAACATTCTCCCCCTGCTTCGTAGGGTTAAGTATTTTCCTGTTTTTGATCTGTTCTTATATGATTATCTTTAATCTTCCCTGCAGGCCTGACTCACTGCAGTACCGAAGCAGACCCGAAGGGGGGCGATGTTCCAAACAGTGCTTATTTTCCCTGTGGCATCTACCTGTGCAGTCGGTGGGGGGAGGAAGGTGGTCTCTGTGCTTGTTCATATCTTCATTAACAAATATCTTCATTACCATGCTGAAAAACAACGGGAGTAAAAAACAACCATGTGATGAAACTATGGCAGCCCCTTGGGGCGTTCTGCTGTTTGTAGTGACACAGAGGACAAGTTATGCTAATTGAGTGTTCTTTGCATAATTAGAAAAAAGAAACTTTATCATTATTATGAGTACAGAATAGCCAGACTGTGGGTAATTTAGAGTTTCCCAGCAGGGTGCTGCACAGTGGAAAATGAGCACGAGAGAGAGAGAGAGAGAGAGAGAGAGAGAGAGAGAGAGAGAGAGAGAGAGAGAGGATGCCCTCTTAGTGTTATTCTTCTGGATATAGAAAAGCATGTTCATCAAGATGCTTAACCAAAGTGTGCCTTAATGATAATTACTTTCCTCAATGTACTCTTTTTGAAGTGATTTAGTAAATTTGTTTTTGAAGAGCATCCATTTGCGATGGAAATTCACAAGGAAATATTTGGATTGAAGCAATTGGCGTATATTCAGGCAGATTGCCAGCGTCTTTTTAGAAGGACCAGACGTTACTGAACCAATTAGGCGTCTTTGAAATATTAAGAGACCTTGCATTTTATTTCTGCATCTGGTAAAACTTAGTCATTCAGAGTGCTATCATGTCTTTTCTCCTCTACTTCCAACATGGCCGACTGTGTAGTCTACCTTGAGACAGCAGAGAACATCCCCTCCTGCTTCAAAGGTTCTCTCGCCTTTTTCATCTCTGTGTACCAGCCCACGGCCAGAGCCATGGATTAATATTTCAAAACATGTTTCCCTCTCTCTCTTTCTCATCCTACCTCCTTTCCTACCCCCCTCCCCTTGCTGTCTCATATACACAGTCCTCGTTCCTTGTTCGCCACTTACTCTCTCTCTATTTCTCTCGCTCGCTCTCGCAGCCCTGGCTGCAGACACGTGTGATATTTTCCCATATCTCATGTTTTGCTGCTCCGCTGCTCCCAGGGCCCAATCACTGGAGCAGTATGTTTTATGAATTAATAAGAGATGATCCTGGAAGGTCCAGGGAGGCAGCTAAGAGAGAGCCAAGAGCACAAAGATGGAGGGAAAGAGAGTGAGAGCGAAAGAGAGAAAAAGAAAAGAAAAGCGAGAGGGTGGAGGCTGCAGTCAAATTTTAATGAGCACCAAGGGGAATATCAGATTTTTTTTTTTCCGCCAGTTCTTTCTGTGGATATCCAATGGCACACTGCTCTAAATCACTGTCATGCAAACAAGGTATTTCCCATCATGCCCTTGGTTTTTGGCTGGTAAGTGTGTCACCGTGTGGTACAGCTTGGCTCGCTGGGTGCACCTGCTCTGCTGTCCTAATTGAACAGATGATCTGCCAATTTGTCATGTTTATCTTCAGCGCCTTTCCTCGGCGGCTTGCCCACTCCCCACAGCCCCCTCGCAACACGCTGCAGATGTTAGCAGCATTTTTTATGACAGATCTTGTAGTCATTACTGAATAATTCATGGTTGCATTAATGTCTTCAGATAGCATCTGAAGCTTCCCCCTCCCTCGTTCTTTCTTGCTCTACCTCCATCACTTCCCCTCTCCCTCTCTCCCTCTCTCTCGCTTTTCATTCACCCCCGCCCACCAATCACATGGGAAAACTTTTTTATGCCTCCCTCTGATGGCAAAGTATACAGATAAAATACCCCCCATTGATATGAAAATAGGATTTTAATTATTCACTGAGGTTTAAAGGTTAGTTGAAGGTTATTACTTGGGGACAGACATAAAGGGAGGAGAGAGAGTCTCTTGGTGCATTGTTCACCGGCGAGCAGACGACGCGTCGGTGAAAGGCTAATTTGCAGCTCACGCTGCAGTGTCCTCTTGTGAATAAAGCCCAAAGCCTCTCAGGAGATTTAACATGGGAGAAGTCAATTATTTATGAGGAAATTATGTTGGGCTTTTCTGCCTGTAAATAAGGTAGTTTTTCGCTTCATCCGATTGCCGTTCTTGAGATTATTATGACATGTCATTTTTCTGCTCAGCCCTGCCTGGCGAGGATAATAAGAGAGCATCTTGGAGAGGAAGGTGTCCTTTGAGATTGCCTTCAACATAAATCAGATCAGTTGAAACGCTTGCAGGTTTTATATGGGTTGGATAATGGGGCTTAGAATACAGTGGACTTAATAAATCATTCCCTTTGTTGGTGTGTGCGTTTTTTCCCCCTCTACGGGTTAAGAGCCAGAGCCGGTTCAACGGTTGGTCCCTCTGTTCTTACGCCACACTGTATCTCCATAGCAACCACGTGTGCAGGTACCGTGCTTTTGTGGGGAGTCATGAGGAGCTATGTGATGCAGATGGACCTCCTCCTCTTCCCCACTCACTTTCTCCATCGCAGACACACACAAACACATTCACGGCCTCCTTTTTTAATCTCTTTCCATCTTCCATTCCTACTGTGGACTGACCTGAGGAGGTTTGTTTATTTTGTCTTATAACTCTCTGTCTCTTTGTCCCTGTCTCATTTGCATATTCCCACACAGCACTACACCTTCTCCTCGCTGCGGAAACACTCGGCGGCTGCTTGCCTTAATGCTCCTGTCATTCCTCCTCTGATGACCACATCATTCATGTGTCATGCTCGATTATATACTTTATTATTCCGGCAATCCCAAAACTCTTAATGCCTTTAATGTGTCATGCCAGTGGTTCTCAATCTGTGGTGTGCCTTATTGTTTATAAATATATATATATATATATATGCTTTATTTCTGGTCTAGTTATGGTATATATATTTATACAGATTAATATATCTAAAAATATAAAAAATGCAAATATTAGTTAAAATATATTTTTTTTTCCATGTTTTATTTTTAAATTCTGTTTACATTTTCAGTACTTATTGTTTGTGTCTAATGATTAGAGCCCCAATTAAACAAATCCTTGGTACATAAATAGTCAAGGTGGCTCTTTTTTAACTCATGGTCTGATTTGATCAGACTTTATCTGAAAGGTTTGAGAGCCACTTGTTTATGCCATTAATGTGGTTAAATGACATAGTTCAGTTTCAAGGCCACAAACACACCCCTTTGTTTTGGTAAATCTGAAGGATTTGGTAGAAGTAGTAATGGCTTACTTTTTGGAACATTTTATTGTGGTAAAAATTAATACCTCCTTGGGAATTTCCTCCCATTAGTTTTTAAGATTAGTAAGAGTCATTAGTTAGCAAGATTTGCGCCGGCTTTCCTAGGCTCCAGTGTGTGTGTGCATGTTAATACTTTAAATGGAAGTGTAGTCACATCAAAGATCCAGAAGATGAGAGGAAGAATTAATTGCAACCTTGGGAAAGTGAGACGGAGCTGTATGTGGTAGTTTGTGCCTAGTCTCTTGTCTCCATCCGTCCAGTCCCTTTCTCTTTCATCCTCTCTCTCCTTCTTTCCCCCTCATTCTGTGTTTTGTCTGGAATGTTTATCCTGAGGTTTAAGCCACCTGAGAGAGGTTAATTAAAACCGTTTTCACAATTCATGCTGTGTCAATATTCATACCTATAGATGCTCTCTCCATTTTCTCACCAGTTGAGTATTAATTTGCTCTAAATAATAATAAAATTATCAGTCAATCAGCTGTGAAACTTATTTTCAGATGGAATATTTGAGGTTGTTTTAACTTAATTTGGTAAAAACTACTTTATTTGCCATTCATAGAACCCACAAATTTGTTGGTTGGGCCCATAACAGCAGAACACTTTGTTTTTGATAGTTTTTGAGCAGATCGTTAACTGAAAATAAGGAACTCGTGAGAGGCTTGACTGAAGCACTCTAGCAGAAAGGCAGTTCCAGATGGCCGAGCGCTGGTTGAGAAAGCAGATGCTTAAATAGGAAAACACACATGCATCACGCTGTACCGCTTTTTCAAATGGAGCATAGGAGCCTGTCATATATCACTAAAACACATATAGGCCTACTGGTGCATTCATGTGGCAAAACACGCATTCACACTCTTTCTCTCTGTCTATTGATCTGGCTCAGTAACTCAGAAGTATATGCCTTCCTGTGATGATGCTGCCGTTTTGAAAGTCCCATATAGGTTGTGTTTGCCCCTCCACAACCTTATGTTCTTTTTTTATACAGTGTTTGTCTGTTGATGAACATGTCATTTAAATGCTCTCAGTATTTCAGCATATTCGTTCATTTTAAATCCATTTTACTCTGACTGAAATGGTACTGTATATCATTTTAGACCACAAAATTGTCTGTTTAGTTGATGCAAAAAGTTAAACTGTCTGTAAATCAACGATTTTAAATATTTGTAAAAATGTAAACATTTATTAAACATATCAGAAATCTAACATAAATAAAAACACGTTCTTGTAAAAACGTGAACTCCAGAAATCGTGTACTTGCTACTTTTACAGTACAGTCATGATGTCACAACATCTTTTTCTCGTATTGTCTAGGCTTTCTTTCCAATAAACCCTGTGAAAAAACATTTTCGGCAGTATTTTGATTTGACAACATTAGCATTTGTTGGCCCCCAAACCTTTCTGTTGTCTGGCGGTCAAGATCATGACCTTTCACAGCATGTAACGATAGCTTGACTGAATGACTAAGCATGAAATAATGACAGGACAGGTGTATGTTCTAATGTATATTCTGGTATGGATTATAATAAAAATCCAAATGATACCTGAATACTTACATGCAGTGTCACATTCCGTGTTGCAAAGGACTCAATTTGCTATTTTTGGAATAGCCATGATTTATGAGCAATGCAGATTTGACTTATGCTTTCATTGATGCACCTTAGAGAAGTACACATTTGTCTCTCTCCCTTCCGTTTCCGTGGAAGTCTGCAGATCAGATGTGTGCTGTCAGACAAGGCTGGACTTAATGGACGGTGTCAGCAGAGGAGATCACTGCCATCTCCCTCCCCACTCATCCCTCCAACAAGCCTACAAAAACTGCACTCTATCTCCAGAGAAGCCAAGAGGCACTTCTTCAAGGAGTTTTTCCTGCTGCTCCAAACAGCTTGTCTGATTACAGGCTGATCAATACTTGGCCTCTCTCCCCCTCCTGGCAAGGGAAATGATGCGACACAAGAAGCTGTGACATTGACTGGGCCCTGAAGGGGGTGCCTAGGTATTGGTCTCAGAGAAATGGTCTTGCTATTAACTCAGCTGGCCTCCTCTGCTGTGTCATTGTTAAATGCTGGCAAGGAAGAGCAGCTCATATTAAACGCCTGATAAATGCCATCATAATTGCACTCTTCGATTTTAATCCATGAAATTATTCACCCCGGCACTCTTGTTATGCTCTCTGAGGTTCTGTCAATACAGTTTTGACCGTGCTATATGGCAAAATGGCTCTTCTGCTATTATGGCTGCCATTAAAAAGTGTTAGATATCCTGCTCTTTGTCACTGTCTATGTTCCCCTTCTTGTGTCTCCATTAGGGTACTGTCTCTCTGAACCCGTAACCATTAAAGATATTGAAAGCAGTACATTATCTCCAATATTCAGATTAGCGGTCAATCAATGAGTGCAATTGCATGCATGCTTATTTGCTCAAAGTTTAAGGTAATTTTAATAACCTGTACTGTATTCATTTGGCACATAAAGGATATTAATTGTTGCAAAAGCCAGTAGGCACCATAGTAAACTTTATTTTTATTTTTTTCTGGCAGCTTATTTGGTGTGTGCATGTTTGCTTATATTTACATCAACATCAGAAGAATAAACAGACGATTTCCAAACTTTATGTAAATTTTTTTGTTAAAGGGATAATTCACCCAAAAATTAAAGTTTGATGTTTATCTGCTTACCCCCAGGACATCCAATATGTAGGTGACTTTGTATCTTGAGTTGAATGCAAACCAAGATTTTTAACTCAAACCGTTTCAGTCTATCACTCTTATAATATAAGTGGATGGGAATCACGGCTAAAACATACAATAAAACAAAAAAAACCCTACATAAACAAACCAAATTAAACCCTGTAGCTAGTGACGATACATTGATGTGTAAAGACACAAACCGATTGGTCTGTGCAAGAAACTGAACAGTATTTATATCGTGTTTTACCTCTGATTCACCACAATGTCCAAACTGTCAGAACACTCATGAGCGCGTCCTCCTATGCGCATTCTCATCAGCTGGTGCATCTTCCTCTTCATCTTGCTTTATTGTGGATCGCAGACTTACTTTATTGTTGCCTATAAAACCCAGCTGGCAAGAGTAGTGTTATCAATCAGGAGAAGGGGGTTGATTAATTCTATCGTAAGCTCATTTTGTTATTTTAAAGGTATGATGTGATTTGTAAGTTGAGAGTACTGAATGCTTTTACACATTTTTTTAAACTATAGCTCTCTGTGTTAAAGGGAAGTTCTCTTTTGTTTAACAAACAACATATGGCCTTCAATTCTTTATTTTTAATAGTAAAATTTTGTGGGATTTCATGTCAAAGGGATGAACTGGGCAACCAGAAGTGGTTCATGGGTTCACTTTGAGATCAACACCCCCTAGTGGTGAACCATCGGAGTTTCGAAATGTTTTGAAACAGTAACGTAACAAAGCTTTGTTTGCTAAAATCACATGACCTGGCCGGTTTGATATGCGCTCTGAAACACTGATTCGAAACAAAAGATTTGGAAATGTTTCGAAGCTTTGTGAAGCACTTTTTCGAAAAATGCCAATTCACTAGTTGCTGCCGCCATGTTGTGGAGATGATGTGTGTTTCGTTGTGAAAGTGAAACTACTTCGTTTAGCCTTCTACAAATCAGTGGTTAAGTTGTATTTACAATACGGTTCGAGAACAGTTCAAACCAAATATTTGTGTGTGCACATTTACGGAGGAATTTTTCCTGAACCTGGGAGAGTAGCCTACAATGCCAGCTGTTCTGACTCCCTGACTGATGATTCAAATACGAGTTTTGAGCAGTGTAGAGTAGCACTTGTTGTTTGTCGTTTCTCCGATCACAAATGCAGACATGGTTTTATGTTTATGCCACACGATGCAATGCAACATGTAAAAAGACAGTGTAAGTCATTACAATCTATAATTATGTCCCCACTGGATACAACAAATGCCTTGTTTGTAATGGGTTTTATTGTTTTTGTCTTGTCGTGCCAGGACACAGCATTACAGAATGGTAAGGGGCGTATCATTTCAGCCTATCGAATTGGCCAGAATTTTTGCATTTTGTTGTAAACACACTCAAAATGCTTTTCAATAAAGATTCAAAGAAAGAATCATTTATTTATCTTGAATATTGGGTTTTATCCTTGCTCATACTTTATTGATTTCTGATATCTTAAATTAGAATCATACTAGTCAGCTATTTGTCAGCTATTTTGACTGATACTGCGGAATCGAGATTAGAGATATGACGTGGCCTAGTGTGAGATGGTGTGTGATACCCCTCATCTGGTCCTCTGTGTGGGTAACACCGCTTATCTCCCCATCAGAGGCGGCCTGCTAGCTTTTACAACCTCTGTTATTTACAGCTGAGCCTGCATGTCTCTCGCTCACTGCCTCTCTGAGGCCCCGCCATTCCTATTGGATGATTTTATAGTCTCCCCACCATTTCCTTGTTTGAAACAATATAGCCGGGACTGTTGTTATTGATTCTACCGGATTGTGCCCTGGGTAAGTGCCCCTTAGAGCCTTGCTTCTAAGTTAAGCCATCGTTCCAACAGGGAATGACAGCACTCTTTAGATCCTGGCTGCCTTCTAATGGCTCTGGTATTACTCATATGTTAATTGATTGGGCGGCGAAGGAGGAAGCCGGCAGCAAGGTGGAAATTACTCTGCTCAGCACAGAAGTCTGATAGAGGCCTTTCAGAGAAATAAGTTACCAAGCCGAGTGACAATGAGGTCAATCAACTGCACAGAGAGAGGGAAAATTACTTTGATGATTAAATTGATCAGAATTACTGAAGCATCGTAATGGACTACCTACCTCCAGCTACTATTTCAAGACTGGTCTTCTGTAACATTTACATCTCAGGGCACCATCGAAAATTATTCTTTGATCAAATAAGACTGAAAAAATACTTTTTTTTTACTTGATTATTGTTGCTCTCTAGTTAACTTACTATTGCGAAGCTCTCACTATACTTGCAGGAACAGAAGAAATGCGTCTCATTGTAGCTTTTCTTTTACAATGTGAATAGGTTAACCTATGTTAATTTTTACAGTGATGGCACATTCCAGTCTTGGCAATATATTAATTTAAAGGTAAAGGCCTCCAGTGAATTGAGGGTCAAAAATGTAAACAAAAAATCAGTACAAACTGTTGTCTTCATTTTTCCGAACACCTCCTTCTCATCATGTCTTATTTGTCATCACCCTGCAGATGGGAGAAATGACACAAGGGGGCAATCGACAGGCTTCAGTTTGCTGCTCAATGAGCCAAAACAGCCAGAGGAAATGTTTGCTGTTACATGCCAGACAAACATCTGGGCTGTCACTGTATAATCCCAAACATAATCCAATTGGCTGCACTCATCTGTGGATGTTTCAGGGTGTGTGTAGGGAACTGCTAAAGTCAGATATTACACTTCTGTGTATGTGAGATGCTTGCCAGTGCTACTCCTTTGTTAGTAATGTTTTTGTGGCCATATACACTGGAAGCCGTGCTAAAAAAATATAACCCAAGTCACCCGCAGTAAACGCCCCATTCATCCTCCATCATTTTCCTTGTCTTTCTCTTTCTCTTCCTCCCTCCTCCTCTCTTTCCTGCTCTGTCTTAGGCCTCATTTCTTTTCTTGTCCCATGGATGATTAGGAGCAGCCTGCAGCATTCATCGTGGCTTGAAAGGAGGAGAATAGGACAGTTTGAGGCTGAAAAGCCACCAAATCTGCTGTGGCAAAATAAGTGAATATCATCTTAACCCATTTGATCGCCACACCTACAGATATGTGATGGATTTTAAGGAATATAGAGTTTGTAAAATGAGTATGAACCTGTATTTTGTATAACAGAAATTACTCTCTTATAGACTTATTTAGAGTATAGAATAGATGGTTTGTTTAATATGACATGAAAGAAAATGAGGCTGTGGGGGGCAGAAATATAGTACATTCAAAATCAGGTCTAATTATCTTATATTTTATCCAGATATTTATCCTCATATTCTGTTGACTTCGACTTTAATGTTTTTCTGTTTGATCTCCCTTGAGACCTTATTGATATAAGTGTAAAATAATAAACCATTTAGATTAATTGGCTCTTATTTTGCCTTAAAATAATTTTTATATTTCCTCTGAAGTAAATCAAAGGCCAGGAAGCAGATATGTCATAATGGACTAGATATGCCAATATTTTCTGATTTTGTCTCTCAATAAATTATAGATTTTATAGTTATAGTTATATAATTATAGATTCGATTTTTCTGAGAAATGTGACTGGTTTTCATTTTAGTTTGTTTCTGGGGTCAATTTGATTTCACTTGTGAGAATATATTTTTTTCATTCATGTTTTGAATTTGATGTCTCTGTCTGAGACCCCAAACATTAGCAATGTTATGGTATTTCTTCATTATTGAGGATGTGTAATCAGAGTTGAAATATAATCTCTTAAAGTTCGTGGAACTCATGAATTATGATGCTTATAGTAATGTTAAGTGTGTCATTTAGATGTTAAAACCCCAAACAGAACATTTTTGTTTCTGTCAAATTAAATATGACATATACTTTGACTAAAGTCTATTACCTTACTGTTGCTAATGCTGTATTCTCTTTCAGCCAGAGGTGACCATGTGAGACTGTTATGGTATTTTGTACATTGAGCTAATTTGCTAATGGAAGGGCCTCGTTTTACTAGTCGCTAATAAGTATTAATCACTATGCGAGGCATGGTTAATTTGGCTAGCTGTGCAAGGGCACCATTTTCTGTTTATGTGTCTTTATGTGTGTGTGCCCCCACCACCACCACTGGCTCGCTGCCAGGCAGAAGCATTATTATGATCATCAGTCAGAGAGAGGGGTGGCTAAATGTCATTATTGCATGCTGCAAGTGCCTCTCGGGAATCTGAGGCTGCACGTTTAATTCCTCTAACAGCCTGAGAAAATGTTTCTTTGCATCAGTACTCTGGTCCGTGAAAAAAAAAACAAGCAAAAAAAAAAAAAAAAAGAACACATCTATCAGCCACCACGCAATTAACGACATAGATCATTTACATAGTCACACAGCTAATTTTCATAATGTTCCCTTTATTATCAGAGGAAGAAATTAACCCAGGAATTTATTTACATATCTACTGCAAATGGTAACAGTGCGCTAATTGGCTGTTAGATGATTAATAGGCTTACAGCAGATGCTAATGAATCATGCACTCACTGTTCTGAAGGTGCTCTTGCAGTGTGCTTGTATTTTGGCAGCTTAATTAGTCTGATAATTATGTACTTGTTGCATTTGCTTTCAAGCAAATACAATCAAACATTGAAAAGATTCAAGTGGATTGTATTAGTGAGAGCAAGTGTTAGCTCTAGCACTTAATGACCTCGGCTAGACAACCGTAGATCTTTGTTGCTGCTTTAAGTTACTAGAAAAATGAGTGATGATTCTGGGCAAGGTAGATTTGTGAACCAAAAATAGACAAGCAGAAGCTTTCAACGCTTGAATCTAAAGGAATATTGACAACTTGTAGCATGCAACTCAGTTTGAGTGACAGTTTGAGACATAATTAGGCAAATGAGACCGTCTGGCATATAATTCAATGAAAACATCTGTTTCCATTTCTAATTCAATTTCAGGGAATTTATTTGTGCCTAAGTTTTTTTTTTTTTTGAAGGAATGTTGCTCAACTTTAGTGAACTCTGAATGTTTACTTTAATTTCTTGTGTGTGTTTATATTGCATGTATATAGACACACACATACAATCTTTCATTTATCAAAAACAAAGTAGTTTAATGCATATGTGTATCTTTAACAACATGTTGTATGATCAGTAATGAATCAGTAATGATACTGACCCAAAATTGGCTTCATTTGAAATGGACATCACTGTCCATTTATAAAATAATGGTAAAATCCAGTTGAGTTAGTAAGTCAGACACAGTGTTATTTTAGTATCAATGAAAGACTATGTTGCATGCAGAAAGAAGAGCCTCAATAGAAAGGTGTTCCTTGCCATTTTTCCTGACTCTATTTTAATTAATTAATTTATTAATTAATATTACACCATATTTTATATAGACTTCTGAGTTCTGACTCAATTCACAGCTCAGATAATACATGATTTATTTTGTAGTTGCACTGAAAAACTTGCATAAATATATGTTATTTTGGAAGAATTAATAAATATTTAGTTTTTAGATACTGTAAGCCAAATGATACAGTTAAATTCCTAAGTCAGACATTAAATTATTGTGATTATATTGTTAATTTTTGGATGAACTCTTCAATTACATCACTGTAACAGTATCCAACATGCATGCTGCATATTAACAGGCCTTAGATATAAGCAGATCAAGAGAAACCCCCGGGTGAAATGGTCCAGGACATCAGAGGTGCACTGGCCTGTAATTAAAAGAGTCCAGTAAGTCCATTGACTCTGCACAATGTTCTATAATAAAACCCCTAAATCGGCTCTAGCTGGAGAACTATTAGAAAGCATTGCTTATGAATATTTGATGCAAATCCTCCTTTTTGTCTTGGACACAGTATGAAGCAGGAATCGCATTGATCTCCTGTTATAATCACAGATTAAAAAGAGCTCTCCCTAAACCATTCCCTGATTAAAACCCTGTTTACATGCCATGCTCGCACACCACTGCTGCATTTTCATAGGCCTTGAACAGGCCCCCATAGTCTGAACTGTGCAGCTAAAACCATCTGAAATTAATGGGCCCCTCACTGGCTGCTGAGAGCAGGATGTCTTTTAGATTTGTGTTTCAACTCGTTAGTTTCTAGATTTGGCCGGAGTCTATAAAATGTCCCTTATGAAATATTAAATTCAGCAAATCCTCTAGGAACTCAGCTAAAAAGGGAGTTCTATCACTTTGTCTGTGCAGATCATTTCGTCGCAGTGACTTGTGTGCTCTGACCGCATAGTCACCAGAAAATAGTTCTTTGACCCTAAAAGCCTTTACGGATAATAAGAAACAAGCCGCTGTTATGTGCAGTTTTGTGTGTGCTACTCAACCTCTAAAAGAACAAGAGAAACTGTGCTCAGGCACAAGAGTTTCTTAACTTACTTTTCAACAATCATTAAGTATTTCCATTGAAATCTACTAGGATTCATGATGTGTTTTTGACTGCATTAGATGGTTCTACCACAAAGACAAACTAGAGAACTTCTTCAGTCTCTGTTTTCTCATTTCCTGGCTACATCAGACTGTTTAAACTATTCACAATCCACTTTGTTTTAGATACATTTTGCCAAATATGAAAATTTTAAGTTATCAAATAACATCACATAATGACACAGCAACTAAATTCAGACTTAACCTTTCTGTTGTTAAGCCAGGATTAAGCACTGACCAAATCAAATTCTTTCTGCCAAAAGAAGTTACATTGAGGATTGACTCTTGGGTCATTTCGTTTTTTGCTGTTATAATGAATTATGCGTCAAATTAATAGTTAATGTATCCTCATGTTGTTCTTTATTTTGTGGAAAACAAAATGTGAATTTTTGAAGAATAGAATTGCTGCTGTTTTCATTATACCAATACCAATCCTCATTCAATTTCAGTATAAGTCCGAAATTTTACTTTTTACACTGTGCTTAACCCAGGTTATTGTCATTCTAAACGCAACTTTTAACCCTCGGGAGTCTAAGGGTATTTTTGGGGCCTGGAGAAGTTTTGTCATGCCCTGACATTTGTGCTTTTTTCAGTTTCTTATAAATATCTAAATGGGTAAAGTCTAATCTCACTGTAATCAGCACAAACTGGGCTATAATAATATGTGAAATGCATGCATGTACATGATTTTGTTTTTGAGAAAAAAAATGCGTGGTTAGTGAAAAACTAAAAATGTTAAATCACATGAATAAGGTCATAAAACACATAAAGAACATTGGTTCCCGAGACTTTTGAGAACTGGAGCTTGTAGCCTAGAATGTTTCTTTCTAAATTATGTGAAAATGTCTCAGGTTACGAATGTAACCTTGGTTCCCTGAGTAGGGAACGAGACGCTGCATCCTCTAACACCCAAGGGAATGAGTAGCTACGTTAGGTATCGCTCCGATTCGGACGAGAACGCTGCCTCGTCTGAATCACATCCCTCAGGTCCTGCTTACCTCCTCGTGACCCACGATTCCTCTTACCCTTACCTGTCGGCGGGGGAGGAACGCGAGCCGCAACACTAGCCTTCTGCGCCTGTCTTTGATCCTCAGATCGAGACGGGCCAGGACCCCTATATTGTTCGGGCTCGGACCTGGACCTTCGTGGAATGAAGGTTTTAAAGGCAACTGAGCACACCCTTGCCTCCCTGAACTTCTCGACCACTGTCTCAACGGAGGTACCGAAAAGTTCGGAAGGCGAGACCGGAGCATCAAGAAGAAAGGCCCTTTGTTTCCTCCTGATGTCTGCCAGGTTCACCCACAGATGTCTCTCCGTTACTACCATGGCCGCCATAGACCTACCCATGGTGGAGGCGGCCTGCTTGGTAGCACGAAGAGAGAGGTCCGTGGTGCGGCGCAGCTCGGCGACCTGATCAGCTGAAAGGCCCTTGCCTTCATCCAGGTCCTTCAGCAGGTCAGCTTGATAAGCATGAAGCACTGCCATCGTGTGCAATGAAGCAACAGCCTGACCTGCTGCCGCGTATGCTCTGCCATTTAAGCGGGATGTATCCTGGAGGGGCTTAGATGGCAAAGAGGGAGATTTAAGAAAGGACGTTTCCCCCACAGAGAGATAGCTAGCTAGCGTCTCTTCCACAGGGGGCATTCTCTCATAGCCGTTTTCGCGCATTGCCTCGATATTGGCATAACTCGTATGCTGAAACCAATGGATGCGAGAAGAAAACGGCCTCTTCCATTCTTTCTCAATTTCTGCATTTATATCAGGCAAGAATGGAAGGCTCACCTGGGCTGGATGGCTATGGTCAGACAAATAACGCTCGTCGAGACGACCTCGCGACGTCACTTTGCTGGCACGCTTCCATGGCAAGTCCAACTTTGCCGTGGCACGATCCATAACCTCTAACAGCTCCACATACGCAGGGCAGGAGGATTGAGGAGACTCAGCTTCTTCGTTACCCTCAAAGATCTCCTGCTCTTCCTGGGCAGAACCCAGCAGAGCACTAACTTCAGTATCAGAAAGGGTTAATGACAACACATCTTCCTCCTGAAGTTCACTCTCATCTGCCGCCAAAGAGCGCAAAAGGGAAAGTCCCTCTCTAAACTCCTCAGCGAGCTCCATCTGTGATCCCCACGAGCTCATTCTCCTCCGTGCCTCAGCAGCTGCGGGTCCTGAACCACGGGAATCAGACGGCCGTCCATCTTTCCTCGAAAAAAGAGACAGACGAGAGCGGAGCTTTTTCATAGAAAAACGCTCGCAGTGCACGCAGATCGCCCCCTCAAGGACATTGCGTGCGTGCTCTTCACCCAAACAAGAGACGCAAAGAGTGTGTGTGTCATCAGGTGTCAAATAACGCCGACACGGATGTACACACTGTCTAAACGCCTTACTTACGGGTGCTTATTTATAGTCGTGCCGGTACTGACGTCAGAGGCTGTCGCCGGCCAACGCGTTGGCGTTTTTTCATTGTATGCTTCAGACACGGGTCACAACGAGGTGTTCCCCATAGCGACCCCTAGAGGACGCAGTTCGAAGTTCCCTTGAAAGGGAATCATCTTGTTTTCTTCTGTGTGGGCTTTTTCAAGCCGCGCGGTTCAGTTTGAATCTGAATAGCGCGTTCAGCGCGGGGGCGTGGTCACATTAGATGAATGGGAGGCGTGAAAAACGGACATCGGGTTGTTTTCATATGGATTACTTTATCACAGAATATCTTTTTTCGGCAGCACTTATTTAGTTTAAAAGTAGACATGTCAAGCTTTCTATAGATATCTCTCTCATGTCTCTTCGTTGAGTATTCACTGAGTTACAGTTAATTTTAATGACGTGTTTGTAAATGAAGATCAGTGCAGACAAAGGCTTCAGACAGCACACCTTGTTTGTTATCTTTATTTTATAAATGCACAAAGTTTTGTTGTTATTATGCCTGTATCCAAAAAAAGTAGACCCTTTACAGATTCGATTGATGTATTGCTCTTATCTGTACGATTAAAACTGAAAGTGTAATTTAAGTTTTTTTTCGGGTTTATCAGGAGAAAATGACTCATAACGCATATCTGCATTAATCGACTCCAGAGGGTAGGTAGAGGAACGTTTCACAACGTGGTTAGCACAGCTTTTTACATATGGTTATGAAACCCAGTTCCAGAATAGGGTTAGCAGCAGTTTTTGTGGTATTAATGTCGCATTGTGAAATGTGTACAATGTGAAATGATGTGGTGATAAAATGTTACAGCTAGATGCTTATCAACAGACTGTGCTTTGGACAGTCATCTGCTTTGAGCACATGGTCACGGAAACACTGCATGTTGTATAAACAGAAGTTTTAGAGTTTCAGTTGGAAAAATGTCAAATGGTGACAGAAGATTCATTCCTGCATTTTAAGTCTGAAAAGTAGTGGAGAGTGGGGTAAGATGAGCGATTTTTCACGTATGTGGTCCTCAAGATAAAGGAAAATGAGGTAGAAATACAATGAAAGTATCCAAATTAATTTCAAGATGTTTCTTAACATTTCAAATTATCAGAATGTATCTATGACAAAGGGTTCAAAAAACGTGGCTTCTTATAAAAAGTGTTCCCATGGGTCAATTTGCCCCAGGTTAGGACAAAGCTGACCCTAGTCAGTGGGTAAAATGCATAATGGTTGTAATCTGACTCAATCTGATTTAAACCCACTTTACATTTTTAAAAAATAATTGACCTCTTTTAAAAACTAATTTAATAATCAAATTTCCGTTTACAAACAGTAACATTTCTTGTCTTAAAGCTAACTTAAACAACATAAAACAAACCAAATAAAGTTTAAATTTCAGTCTTTTATTGTTTGCATTTCAGAAATAATATATAGAATACCAAAGATGTAACCTTCCCCAAAACAGACTAAAAGATGAGTAAAATTAAATTAAAACTGAATTAGAATGAAAGAAATGTCACTGAAACTAATAAACATTTTAGTCAAAAGATTCTTGGTATGGTAGCTTTACTGCAATGTCAAACAGGCCATTAGGGACTACAGGTGGAATGGTATTTATGATTATAATGTGATGAAAAGCATCTTCTGGTTCTTACCAGAGAAGGATCTGGTGCACTTGTAAACTGTCTTTATCAAATAAACTACAAATAATATGTATATATGTGATCAACTAAACCAGTTACGTAATATCACATTAAAATACCATTTTATACTTCAGAGATTTAACTTAACTTCAATGCCTTATGGTGGGGTAAGTTAAAATGCTGGCTCATTTGGCTCACTTTGCCTCATAGCTGACATTTTTGAAAAAAAAAATGCTAGTGTAAGGTCCAGGCACACGGCCCAAGGAAGGTATCCGGTGCTGGATGAAGGTTTCCTGCGTGTTCGGTCTTTCAGCGCGTAGAGTTATTCAATTTAGGTTAAACTCAAATCTGACTCCATTTTAGTATGACCTTGAATTTAGGTTGAAATGCAAATTGGTTGTATGCCTTTTTAATTAGTATTTTTCTGACATTTGATTATTCTAGTTAACTCCTACTCTTATATTAACACGTTCATTCGGGTGCTCATGCTGCTAACAGGGATACAACGTAATCTACTACAGTCAATAATCACAGAGTAAAACAGAATAAAATCAAATGTAACAATTTATTATCAGTCAGGTAAATATGTGTTCTGCCAATTACATATCCAATTTAAACATATCAAATCATAGCATTATAAAACATCAAATTCTCAAAGATTAATCTAAAAGTAAAATATGCATACCTGACCTTAGAAAATACATAGTATGAAGTGAAGACACACACCACACTACAGGCTTTCTGGCTACAGATTCGCCCTGATCCTCTTGCTGCAATCCTTTAAATACCTCAGACCAAGACAAACATCCCCCAAGATGAAGACAGAAACTCACAATTTGAATTTGATTAGGTTAGGTCCCAGACCAGTTAACACCTCAATGGGAACAGAAGGTAATTTACATGGAAGACCCTGGAAAAGGGCACTCCCATTACAGTCTCTCAGGATCTGTATTATCTTTTAATCTACTTTTCTAAAGTTGAGACCATTCTACCAGTCACCCTGAGACAATTCCAATGACACCAAACATGACTGTAAATATCACCTGCATTAATGCAGAATATTATACTATTGGCAATTCTGAGTGAAACTAAGTGTTAATTATGATGTTAATTATCAGGAAAGTCCTTTGTTTTCTTAGGGAGAAGTCGTCCCTCAGTCCAGACGGTCCAGCTCTAGTCTTACACTAGCTTACCAATTAAACCTAATATTCACCAAACTGATTTGCATGGTTTTATACATTGCTAAATCACCTATATGCATCATATAATTTTTTAGACCTGGATACATTTGTTTTGATGTAACAGCCATTACATCTGTTTACTTTACTAATTTTTACTTTGACAAACCAAAAACAGTTTTTAAAGTAAATGGGTGCCTTTCACTCCTCCTATGACTTCCTCCTTCACAGTCTGGCAGAAATTATAGGTGGTTCCAAAATACAAGGTCACTTGACAGTAAAAGTGTACAGTTGCCAAGGTACAGTGGGTGGGTCAGCTTACACTCTGACTCAATTTACCCCACTCTCATTATAGGAGGCAAATATGATATGAGAATGCACAATGATAGAGCCAGTATGTAAAGTGGTTGCATGTTGCATTTGTCCAATCAATGCCACTGACATTGCAAATAAGAGCATAGGAACATAGAGTGTGAAAGGTTAGCATATGAATTCTCAGGATTAACTGTTAAAACGGGGTAAATTATGAGCAGTGTAAAATGTGAAACAAGATAACCCAGTATTATGTTTACCTGGGGTTTAAAATAAGTGCGAAAAGCCCTAATGAGTCACATGAAATATTCAAGTTTTCAGTGCATATATTTCGTCAGTGCATATGTAATTCAACAATTTGATATTGAAGCTAAAAAGAGAGTGATGTATGTTTATCTGGCTTCTTGTTTTTCTCTCCAGAAAGATGGATGGCAGCAGGTCGAGGCCCCCTTAGCAGTGTTCAGCATGTCTGCCATCAGATTACAGGCTTCAGGGAGCCTAGTGCTCCCTGTGTTCATGTCAAGAAGGGGCTTGAAACATAGCAATTATGGAGAAATCACATAACGTATGGTGCGACTCTTACCTTCACTTGTCATCCTGACCGCATCTCATTTGCACAGCCTCTCGTCTCAAGTGGCAATGAAAAATTGCTATAATATAAAAGATTACATAATAAGCTATTTTCATCTCCCCGAGTGTATTTGTGAGTTTCCCTTAAGCGTAGCATAGTGCAGCCAAGCTCTTGTTCAGTGGAGCTGCTTCATGTCTAGAGCGGAGACAGAATGGTGCTGTGGGTCAAATGATCAGCAATCAAATCAGTGTAGTGTTGGGTTGTGGAGAGTACTTGAGTGACAGCTGTCACAGGGTGCATCCAAAATCACACATTATAAACTCTTGGCCTTCCTGGATGAGCTCTTGTGGTGACGTATGCGATAGTGACCTCAAAATAAGGGCAAGTTGATGAGAGGGTTTGGGAATTAGGTGAATTAGCATAGCTCAGGATGCGTGTCTGATGCATGCTCTGTGGAGATTTGTGTACACTTGAGTTGCCCGCTCACACACTGTCCTTTTAACCTTCACTTTGTGGCTATAAGATCAGTGCATGTTTAATGCTTGACTGGGTTTTAAGCCACAGTGAAAGTGCCCGAGAATTAAAGCGCTGCTTTCGTTAGTGCTTGAGCATGTTCTGCCTTTGGGGACGGTCCAGCTTTGTAAGATCGGATTTCCCAGCTTGTCAATATTGATTATGCACTGCTGTGTTTGAGAAAACACAGTTTTCCTCCTTTCTGTTTTGGCTTGTGGGAGCAGATCTCTCTTTGAACCATGAGTCTGAAAGAGTAGGTCGGTACTTGCCCTACTGATAAATGATTTTTAGATTTAATAAATAATGCTGAAAGAATATGCATTATTCTTAAGCATTTTACTTATTTTGGCTATAGTTGGTTTACCTTTTTCTAAAATCTTGAGGAACACAAGTAATGCATATAACTGCAGCTTTTCTATTATAATATAATATTTTTGTTGCTGTTATTTTAGATTTATGCACTTTTTGTGTCTGAATAGGCCTACACTGAAAAAAACTTGATTGTTGTTGTTGTTGTTTGGTCCCATTCATTCTCTTCCCAGCATGAAATGAAGCATGAATAAGCATTTTTTTATTTATTGTTTGACTGTTTTATTTACAACATTTTTGAAGATTTTGTAGATTTCTGTCACATTAAGTAACTTGTTGTCTTATGATGTCAGGATGAGTTTGTTTCAGTTTGTTGATTATTACCCTAGTTGTGATTGATTTACCAAGTGTTCCGGTTTGTGTGTGTGTGTGTAGCAAGTCAAAGGTGTTTAATGGGTTTATTGGTTCCTGAGTGTTTATGTGTTGTCATTAGTATCAATCTGTTAGCACGTTGCTCACCATGTGTTGTTGTTAAATTAGTACATCATATCTAGCATTGTGGAATGTATGAAGAGCATTTTTTTTAAAGTGATGCAGCTTAGACAAACAAAATAGGCAATTCATACAATAAAGGCAAATGGCAAAGTTATGAATAAAAACATAAAATCCATCCTCACTTTACTCATATGATATAATGAATCTATATTACATACATTTAAGTGTTTGCTGATGATGTACAGATGTGGATAGCAAAGTTCTGCCCCAATTATAACAGTGTCTGTCAGTTAGCACTCAAACGCAGCTGGTTCTTCCCAACTTGTTTACAGTACTGGAAGGAAACATCGGTGCTGTCAATCAGAATGATGGAGATGTCATTATATCCACTGTGAGGGAGTGAGTGCTGGATGACGCGGGCCTGACCTTGTGGACCACAGCGGCCTTGCGAAAGATGGGAGTCTTGTTGAACAGATATTAATCAGTAGCAGAACTAGCAATGGCAGACTCCTGTGTCTGTATGTTGATAAATGGCTGCTGTGTCTGGGTTGAGACGACCAGATGATGTTTCTTCTTTCTCTTTTGATGAAACTGGATGATGAATTTGGGTAAGGTATAGTCTTAACTTTTCTGGATACATTCTGAAATTTGGAAAGGATAGACAGAATAAGCTGAAACGTACCTGATCAAAAGTGTAAAAAAATGCACTCACAATATCTTCATATCTTTAAATAAATGAAAAACAATCAGTTTCAGTTACAGATCCCAATATAAAAATTAGCTATATGTAGTCAGCCATGATTAATTCAATCTGGGAAAGCAATGGAAGTCAATGGTCAAATAATGGTCCCAACACTTTTCAAAATATCTTATTTTGTGTTTCTTTCAGAAGAAAGAAATTCATGTTGGTTTGAAATGACATGGGTGTCAGTGATGACAGAATTTTTATTTTAGGGTGAAATTTATGGAATTACATTTGGTTCAATAAAAGTGAACGTAACTTTATAAAACTGAATGTAACTTTATCAGAAACTATCAAAAATGTGGCATTAAAAAAGAAGAAAAACACAATAAAAAAGTAAAAAAAAAAGCATTAAAAAAGCAAATATTTCTGGGGCGGTGGTATCTGTCTAAATTGAGATGAAACAAAATAGCCAGATACAATATAAAAGTTTATAATTGGAAGATAGTGATAATGCATTATGGGTCAGCTGAAACACCTGCACCAAGCTCTGGTGTGATCACAGTCATCCTGTTATGTTAATAATACTGATTTCAGCACAGGTTGAAGTACCAATGAATGGAGAGAAAGAGAGAGTCAGGACTCTGTTGAAAACTGATTGTCTCTCTGTCTGCTGCCTCTGCCACTGAGCCATATAATTGCTCTCTTCTCATTCTCCAGCACTTGTGCCTTCCCTCACGGATGGACAGCCGATTCATAAGCCGTTTCCACTGAAGAGTAACATTTCTCATTTTGCATCTGATTCCTCCCTAACAAGGCGATGCGACGTCACATTGGAATGCAGAGATAATGAAAAATGTTATGAATATTTCAACAGAGTGACAAAAGAGAAGTTTGTTCGATGACTCTGTCCTCTAATCAATCCCCACCGGACCAAACAGGCTTAATATGAGTGAACAAGCGATCCGATTTATCTGTGATGTGAATGTTTAATGTTAGGATTTTTAATAACTGCAGAGTGGCCTGGGGCCTGTCTGCAAAATGGCTGGTGCACTTTGGTATGTGTGCATTTCATTTCTGTTGAATCATTAATGTTTCTCTAGGCTAACAGCTCCTCTGGCAGCAGCAGTGGGATCGAACACAGGCTGAACTAAATGCCTGCATTGAGCGGTACTCCATCAAAGGCATCAAGCCTTTTTATTTATGACATAAATGCATGTGTTCTATTCTTAGAATGTTTTCCTAAGGCTATATGCTTCTTTCATGCAGCCCAGGTCAGGGCAGACAGAACAAGCCCACTGTGACCTTTGACCTCAACCTTTTACTTGCATTGTGTCATGCAAGTATAGGTGCAAACATGCATCTTATCAAATAGACAACTCAACGTTGAGTATTCCAGTTGAATATGCACTCTAATAGATGTGTTATGTGTATAATTTTTTCTGTCATGGCCAAAAAGATCTGTGCTCACTATGTTCAAAATAATGTGTGCATTTACTTTGATATAATTCATTCTAAATGGATAAGTGAATCAGTGTACCTGGCAGAGACTGTCAAGGATACTGACAAAGCAATCTATCTCATACCATGAGCTACACTTTTAAAAGGCAAGGTTCTGGTTAAGAGGTTAAGATAATTAAAGACCAATTCTCTCTATAACATCTTACAATGATAGTAATTAATCTTGTACATCTTCAGACTGAATTGTCTAAGTAGTGTTTAAGACTGCTGAATTTCTTTGCTTTTTCAGGTAGCCTTCACTCAACTTCTTGCCGTTGCTGTTAAAGATATTGGGCACTGTAAGTGAAAGTTCATTAAAGTGTCATTATTGATAGTGATAGCGTCATTATTATTCACATGTCATTCCAAACCAAAGAAAGTCAATAGGGTCCAATGTTGCTTTGGATCCCATTGACTTTCATTGTATTTCAAAATATCTTCTTTTGTGTTCTTTCAGAAGAAAGAAATCATGCTAATTTGGAATGGCATGATGACAGAATTTTGGGCAAACTGCCACTTTAAAGAATTTAAATCAAGGGCAATTTGTTTGAAAATTGTGGTGCATTCATGATTATGCATTGCTGGCTGTCGAGCACTGCAGGGAGGGCAGTTTATGTGCAAACTATAGAACATTTGAATGTAAACGGCAGTGCACTTTACCCATCTAAAGCCCTGATTTACATTGCATCCTAAGCAGCCTTTCTGTGCCCAGTGAGGTGTGAAGAGATGTAATGAAACAGAGCCTCTGTTTATGAGGGGAACATTCATATTCACTAGCAGTCAGTCATTAGCATACGATGCCTGTGACGAAGCCTGATGCATGTTTTATGAGCATGGTTAATGGTACATGGACAGCACAATAAAAACGAAGGGAAAGTGTGTGTGTGTGTGTGTGTGTGTGTGTGTGTGTGTGTGTGTGTGTGTGTGTGAGAGAGAGAGAGAGAGAGAGAGAGAGAGAGAGAGAGAGAGAGAGAGTGTGTGAGAAAGAGAGACGCTTCCCCAGGAAAGCCACAGGGCACTGGGCGGGTTATTGATTCTCCCCTGTGTCCTATTGATCTCTGATGTTTTCATCTCACAAAGGCCCTGCTAAGCTGCCGTGTATCTGAGAGATACAGTGACAGTGCAGCCCATTGACTCTGGCTATCAATAGCAAGAGCTAGATATCATTAAATCCTCATCATTGTGTTTTTATCCTCCACACACCACTGACTGCCTCTGGTGACCTCCAAATGAAGCTGCATGTTGCATGGGTCGACACCGCCTGGCACAGAGGGCAATCCGATGGTACCTCTATTAAAGTAGTCTCTTCTGACATGATAATAATGGCAGTATGTTTTAATACTTTGCACATAAATTAAAATGTATGTATGTATGTACGTATGTATGTGTGTGTGTGTGTGTGTGTATATATATATATATATATATATATATATATATATATATATATATGTAAATACAGTACATATTTAATATTTATTTTTAATAATATTTGTTGTGTATTTTTTCATTAAATGTTAAGTTTTCAATCTTTTTCTTTACATAAATAAATAAATAATAAATAAATACTTTTTGCACTGGCCTTGGGCCAACGGACTGTCCTTATTGTTTAACTCTGACAATTAAAATGCTTAAAGGATTGATTAATCATAACTTATGTAATTATTTATTATTGTTTGTCATTATATTATTTATTTGATTTAAATTTGAATATGTTAACATTGGTTAATGCATCTTCAAGTAATATGAACTCATTTTGAATAATAAAATATTTTCAATAATTAAATGCTATAAAAGTACTGTTCATTATTAGCTGATTGTACTTAATGCAATAATATCATGAATAATTTTGCTTTTATATGAAAGTAATTTAATATTTTTAGGACAAGCATCAATTTTCGTAAAAATAAGTAGGTTAATAAATCTAGCTTTTCTTTACAATAGTGAATATGATGAATGAAAATCTTTTGCTCTTGCTATCAGCATAATTGTAACAATTTTTGCTTCAATTTATAAGTCTAGACTGCATGAGTAACTAATAACGAGTTATTAAAATGCAGAATTTTCCATAATTTGAAGTAGATAGGCACATTCCTATTGCATAATGCATGCAGGGAAAGATCAAAGGGAAGTCATGTGTGAGACATGGTGAGATTGTCTCCTGTTGCTAATGGTTTCTCTGGCTGTTAATGGAGGTTTTGCTCTTTTGCACTCCCCTGAGTGTATACCTGGGGGGGAGGGGGAGTTTAGCACCTGATGAGCAAGAAGCCCCCCTTTTTCTCTCTCCAGAGAGCACAGAGAGACTAGTCATCATGGAGCAATTCTTACAGGGACCAGACACATTGCCCCCTCTATCACTCGTGGGGAGGGAGGGGTGACGGCGGAGGCGAGGATGGATGTTGCAGGGATCAATAGAGCTGGAGGGGGTGGGAGGAAATGCTGGGATGGCAAGGACAGGTGTAGGGGGTTGTTCTAATGCCATGCTCCATTAGAGACTAGAGACTCTTGTGGCTTACTATCAGACACCCTGATAAACAGACTGGGCTCTGATAATAGTCTGTCTGATCAATAGCCTGTCCGCCCTCTCTGTTCCCTGGGGGGAAGGGGGGGTATGGGGGAGGGGCAGGACTGCCTGATGACCCTGGTGTCAGAGGTCATGGATGCTTAAGGAGTTGAGGTAAGAGGGAGGAGTAAGTCATAAACATCGCTCCAGGCATGTTTCTCATCACACCACAGCTCTGATCACATTTTCTTAATATATTTATGTCTCTCCCATATCCTTTTCCCTCCGCACAATCATCTGTCCCCTTTCAGGTTATTGATCATGTGATGGAGAGTGTTGTAGAGGAAGAAGAAGAGTCACCGTGGCTCCACTGATCTAATGGTTTTCATTTTACCGCTGTTGATCTATGGTGCAGGTTATTGATGGATATTCTCAGCTCCGCAGTCACTCCATCCATTTTATTTCCAGTGCAGTTGTTGATTTGTTGTGTTCTATCACCATCCACCCTAGCCAAAATGAACCACTTTAAAGGGATACTCCACCCTAAGATGAACATTTTGTCATTAATCACTTACCCTCATGTCGTTCCAAATCCGTAAAAGCTCAGTTCATCTTCGGAACACAATTTAAGATATTTTGGATGAAAACCTGGAGGCTTGTCCCATACACTGCCATGTAAATAACAGTGTCAATGTCCATAAAAGGTATGAAAAGTCGTCGTCAGAATACTTATACGTCAGACTTTATTCAATAATTCCTTTATCAACGGTCTCCTCTGTGTCACTCCGTATCATTTCTGGACCTTGACACTGTTATTTACTTGGCAGTCTATGGGACAGTCTCAAGCCTCCAGGTTTTCATCCAAAATATCTTAAATTGTGTTCCGAAGACGAACGGAGCTTTTATGGGTTTGGAATTACATGGGGGTAAGTGATTAATGACAAAATTTTCATTTTGGGGTGGAGTAACTCTTTAAATAGCATGAAGTACATCCATTAAAACAAAGTATTTAATTTTATTCTCATTTTTATTGAAGGAGATACAAATGTATCATATCAGGGCTCAGTGGTAAAGATTTATTAATTTATTATAAAGGCTATGTGGTTCTACTAGTAGTTTACTTGTCCTGCAAACATTTTCAGTAGCCCCACCACAAAATAATGATTGCTATGTATTTAGCAGTGCATTTTTGGATTAAATATTTATATATTTTATATTAAATGTGAAGTTTTCTAACATTTTTTGTTTTTATTTATTTTTAATAATTAAAATAATATGCATCAAGCTGGAAAGTATACAAATATAATGTAATTTCTAAAAGTCATAAACACATGGTACAAAAAGACTTAAACTAATTAGTTTGTATTTTTTATTCATTAATCTTATATTCTCACTGAAACTGACCCAAAACAACTCTCAAACTGGGCCTTATTGATAGAATTCTTATTTGATTTGAATGTTTCAATTAAACACTAATTTTAAAGATGAAATCCTCTGCTTAACATCCATACATGTGTGAATTTTATTGATTTGTTTACAGGGGTCATTAAGGTCATGGTTGCATTTCCTCAAAACAGCCAATTATCTTAACAAATCTGATGTTTAATGATATTCCATGTCATACTATGTGGGCAAGAGTTTAAAAAAAAAATCATATAATAAGGCGTTTTTATTTTTTTGTTAACACATTAGTTCTGAACTTTCTGAACTGCTGGTAAACTCCAACAGAGTTTATAATTAGATATTCCTACATAGGGTTTATAAAGGTCAGTCCTTTGGAGTTTTTCACTAATCACAAATGCTCAAACATTGTGTACAGTCAAACCGGCAAGCAATTTTAAACGGAAGATGCACTTCAGCAGCCTCGCTGAGTCTGTGGAAAATTATTTGTCTCGTTTAATCGAGTTAATGATGTTTTAGCATGCATAATCAAACAGGATGTCATATGTGACACAGCAGTGCTCACCCCACTGCTTGTTTTTACATGAGCCGGATGGAAAAAAGTGAGTCACAGAGGCCAGCACTTGTATCGAGTTGTGTTGCGGTGTGTCAGAGTCATGAGTTTAGCAGAATTAACGAGGTTAAAAGAAAAAGTTCCCTTTCTTGAGGGCAGAGTGTGGGAGGAAGCTAAATCTACAGAGCGCGAGTTTGCAGCCTTGCACCATAACTCTGAGCAGGAGGTGGAAAAAGCGCTAGCTCGCACAAGTACTTGTTTTGTCGCTGAATGAGTTGTGACCGCAAGACTGTTTTTTAAGTCCCCCCCTTTTTCCCCTTGTATCACAATGTGCCCCGCTGTTATCTCTGAGTGACAGTTGTGGCTTGAACGGTGGCGATATATCCTGACTGGGAAAGTGAGACACCATATCTTGAGAGAGAGAGAGAGAGAAAACAAGCCCACAGACCATAAACCACATGTGAGCAGCCTCTGTATTGCAGCGTGCCTCAACTTCAAACGCTAACAAGTTGGAATAACATTTTGCTTCAAGGAGGCTTCTGCTGGCGGTGGTGGCAAGCTGATTTGAAAGAAGTCAGATTTATTACATGGCTTGTAGACCTCAGATGCTAGCACAACCGCATTGCATAAATAGCAGGGGTTGGGGGCGAGGGGTGTTGCTGGTGGAGTTCCTGATTGCTCGACACACACCCTCAGATTTTCACTTCCGTTTCCCTGCATCTTTTTTGTTTGCTCTTTATTAGGCCGGTCCTCCTGGGAGAAGGTGAATGCTTTCAATTGGAGCTGTGCACAAAAACATAAAGATGCGCTTTACTGGTGCATCCGATGAGAGAGAAAGAGTTCCAGATGTATCCGACTCTGAATACGCTGACAGGGAGGTAAATTATGCCGAAGGGGGGACTGAATGTGTCAACTCCCTGTGGCTGGGGCACAGCTAGTTCAGTGACAGTGCTAGGCTCCACACTAAATTCCACTTACTCTATCTGGCAGGGCTGTCTGTTGTCATGGCAACAGCCAAAAAAAATTCACAACTGACCTCCTAGCATTTCTTGCCAGAGTGTACCATTTACCACGCTTCACAGATTTCTCTCTCTTTATCTCCTTTTATCTGTGACTGTCTGTTCCTTAAGCTCACTCTCATTTCTCTCTTTCTCTCCACACCTCTTCCACTCACACGGTTTCTCTGATGTGATAACAGGAAGTCTGAGCCAATGGGATCCAAATGTCTCCGTGCACACACACATCGCAATTGTGCCATTGCACTTAAGAGCTTGCTCTCATTTGCACCCACATAAAAACCAAAGCAGCTAAACAGACAGCAGGGCCTAATGCGATAACTACTCGCACATGTCTAAACAAAGTTGTGGCTTTGCTGGTGGGACATCGACTCATGTGCCATCTGAGATGCCTGCGACAGAGTATGAAGTGAGTGTGAAAAATGCAAGAGAGAACACGCTAGACTAACCACACCACACTATAGAAAGTGGCATGGATATGGTTGAGGGCTCTCGGTTAAGACGTAGATGCTGTTTGTTTTTGTTATAGAAAAAGGTCAAGATCTGAGTGTGTTTTTGGTTCCTGTGTAATATGATTCTGATGTATTTATGTTTTTCCATTACACAACAAACGAGAGAAATCCAACCACAGAGACGAGTGTAGCTTTAGCTTCACCTTAGGCTTTGAAAGTAAGGTTAAAAGACAGGCTTTAAAGAACACTTCAGTTATTTGGAGATACATCCTTTTAGTGGATTGTGTATGTTGCAGTATGTACAGTTTGACATTCTTGAGCCTTCGCCAAGTATCTCCTGAGAACTCCCTTACGAAAAATAAGTTTATTCAAGTGTGCTATTAGTATACTTATTTTAAACTAAAAAAATCAGAAAGTATGATTTTAGTTAACTTTTTATGTACTTCTCAGAAATATACTTAAAATGACATTTAAGTACATTGACTTATACTTACAAAAAGTATATTTACAAAATATATTTGAACTATACTTGTGCTCCTAGAATCTGTGTTTTCATTGTTATATGGTAGAGGGTGCTAGTACACATCTTCTGTACATAATTTCCAAGAACGCACATGTGAAGAAGAAAAAGAAACAACAGATACTAACACATATAACATGATCATCTGACATGAAACGGCATCAAAACTGTAACATTATGGAATAAAATGTCAACCGATGAAGAGGTAATAACAGTCAAGCTTTGGGGTGTTGATCGACTCCAATCTACATTTTGATTATCACTCTGAATCCAATTCATAGTCTATTTTCAGCTTTTTGTTAAAATATGTTATTTCTTAATTTTTTTATGAACTCATTAATGTGTTTAATAAAAGAATGCATGAAGCTAGAATAAAATGTTTTGTTTACAAGCAGATATCCTGTTCTTTCTTTGGACGTTTTGTATGTTCAGATATTCATATAACAAAATATAGACAAATTAAAACCTAAATAAGGAGATAGTAGTATATATAAAGTATGATGTAAAGTTCACTTAAAGAAAACTTATGAGTATACTTGCAGTATAAAACTACTAAACTAGTTTACTGAGGCTATACTTCAAAGTGTACAAAGTATTTAATTAGTTAACTGTCAGTATACCTATAAATTCACTTTTAGTATAATTGCAATACAAAATACACACATAGAGGTAAACTAGTTGTGTACTCAGAGTTTACTACTGTTATACTTAAAATATACTTTTATATACTAGAAAGTGGGCAATTTAGTCCCAAGGACTATTGAAACAGTACACATACAAGTATACTACTAGAACACTGATATTTGTATACTTGCTACATAAAGTATACTTAAAAATTTACTTGAACTTTACTTAAGTATACTTAATAAAATAAACTTGAAGTATACTACTTTTTGGTAAGGGCTTGCATGCCACTCTAGGTCAAGACATCTCTATTTAGATTATTTTCTAAATATGAAATGTAAGCAGTGGCTGGAAAAAGGTAGCAGAGGCAGCTCAGACCACCCTCATTGTGAAGGAAGTATAAATCGGGCAGAGAGTGGTCTGGGTGAAATGAAGCCTCTAACCAGATAAGTCTGTGCTTTCATCAACCACATTAGAAGAACCTACATCTGCAGAACATTTCCGCCTTCATACAACTCAACAAAACTCTCCATTTAGACATCACAGATTTGGAAATTAATGATTTTCTTTATGGTGATGGTAAAATGGGCACATTTAGTTTAATGTCCAAATGAACATGGCTAAAGTTTCAAGGTGCATTCAACTTTTAAGTCAGAAAAGCAATTTAATTCATTCATCTCAACTGAAGATCATGTGGGACATTCTATGAATCAGTATGATGTGTATTTTTAAGTTTATTAGGTTTGGTACATTTCTGTGAGATTTTAAGAATTATGTTAGACAAGTAATGGAAAAATAACAGCAATAGGGTTAAATGTTTTTTAAACAAATCTAAATCTTAAATGACAGCATTCAAACATAATGTTGAATCTTATTTTCATATATTTTGATTTGATTAAAATTATTGGTTATACGCATATGTATATGACAGACACATATTGTCATTTCTGTACCACTAATAACTTTTTTTCCATATAGGTTTCCTGAAACCATCTTTCATTGGTTGGACAAACACTGTTTAATGTGTATGAGGTACACATATAGAGATCATTTTGTACAAAAATGCATGTACCAACCTAGTTTTGAAATAAATTGTGTAATTTGTGCAACACTAATGACTGTTTTCAAACAGGTTTCCTGAACACCATCTGTCAGTGTTTGAACAAACACTAAGTCCCTCCCCATGCTCAATTGTTATCTGGTTGGCATTCTCAAACATAATAATAGCATCAAAAATCCACAATGTTTACACTTTTTAAGGGTACTCTTCTTTCTTGCTTTCTCCTTTTTGTGAGGACAAACACTCTATGATAGGTTTTTCTAAAACTCTCTTGTAATGGGCAATCAATACACAACTATGATTGTAGTAGTTAAGAGCTTCTCTGTTGACATGCTGAGACCTCTACTATTCTTATTCTTGAGTGGTCACACCACAGTGTTCACTCTATTGGATGAATGGCCAAAGTTCAACCCAAAGTTTGTTGAAGACAGCAGAGAGATGAATTATGGGAGCTTGATGTCTGTGTGGTTTTTATCCCTTTCGTATTCCATTGATTTACAGCAGCGAGGCAGGCTCATTGTCCCAGCCACTAAAAATAACAGAAAAGGAAAACAACAACAGTGACACGGCAGTGGTATTGATTTTAATGGCCGGCTGCAGCCTCCCAGTCGCCCCAGGGTGCTTTTTATCGAGAGCAGTAAAATAACAAAGGAGATGGGCTGGAAGTTTTCCATGTATACCAATCAGAGTTTATAAATTGCTCCATTACCTTCATTTCCCTTGGTTACTCTGGGAACATTAGCAATTATTTTCTCGCGGGCTTTGCCCATGAAACTAATAATCTGGTGATTTAGTGCATTGTGGCATAGTGCACCCTCTCCTGCCTGCCTTAATCCATTCATCTTGCCACCTATCAGTTTTACTTTTGTGGGGAAAAATTGCTTTTCTGAGGACATCCTGGAGAAAATGGGTCAATATGTGTCTACATGATCAGTCTGAAGGCAATCTATCTTATACAAATAAGGTAGGCCTGGACAGAGGGTGGAAATTGCACGTGTGTGTTTCCTGGATAGATCATTGTTTGTGTGATTACCTGTGAGTACACTAGTACAGTAGTGTGTAGGGCTGCGGCTTATTTTAGTTCTGTTAGTACAGTAGATGGATAGCAGGCTGTGGGAGCGGAGAGGGCAGCTGCGGTGTTGTGGTTGTAGCACGCTGTCCCATTAGCACACCCCTAGGGAGGGACAGACCTGGAGGACAAGGAAACAAGCCTGGATTAGCTCATAAATCACAGCCTGGGGGACCTACCAGAGGCTGTGACATCATAATAACCTGGCATAGCCTACTGCAAAATCCACCTGGTGCCTGATTTGGGTGCAAAACATCTATCTATCTATCTATCTATCTATCTATCTATCTATCTATCTATCTATCTATCTATCTATCTTTCTAAATTATATCTATTGTTCTGTCGTTTTATCATTCTATTATTCTATCTATCGGTCACGATCGGGATACAGGAAAACACAGGGAGAGATCCAAATGCAGATATGTCTTTTATTAGGGGTAATCCAAATCGTAAACAGTCTAGGCAGGGGTCAAAACCAAAGTAGCAATCCAACAACATAAACAGACATAAACACAAGGGCAAAAACAAGACTTCGAAAATGTCGTGATAACTATAAGGACTCCGTGACACATACTAAGACAGACAGGGTATAAATACACAGGGAAATGACAAACGCTAATGGGGAACAGGCTGAGTGCAATGATTAATGATTAGTGACAGCTGAGTGCAATGAGAGGACAGAGATCGTGGGGAATATGGACATCTAGTGGTTACCCAGGGAACACAAACCAGACACTGTGACAGCACCCCCTCACTACGGAGCGGGTACGAGACGCTCCAAGACATGACTGACAAAACAAGACCAGGAGGGAGGTGGACAGGTGGAGGCTCAGGGGGAGGGACGGAGGGCCAGGGAAAAAAAATGGGGAAACCAAAGACCAGAGGAACATGTAAAGCGGGGAACAGAGACCAGAAGTGCAACACCAAACAGGGAGACCAGGAGGGAGGTGGACCGGCAGAGGATCAGGGGGAGGGACGGAGGGCCAGGCTCACAGAGGGGAACAGGGACAGGAAGTGAACAACAACAAAAAAAACAACAACAACAACAACACAACAAGAGATCAGGGTGGACCAGGGCGTTCAGGGACCCAGGACTGTGCCGACCAGGCAGGATTCCAGGGTGGAGCCGAAGACCACCATATCCGTGTGGTCGAGACAGAGGCCCATCCGGGAGGTGCAGAGGACCACCACGTCCGTGTGGTCGAGACCGAAGCCCCCAGGGTGGAGCAGAAGACCACCACAACCGTGTGGTCGGGACGGAAGCCCCCCAGGGCGGAGCAGCAGACCACCACGTCCATGTGGTCGAGACCGAAGCCCCCCAGGGCGGAGCAGAAGACCACCATAACCATGTGGTCGAGACGGAAGCCCCCCAGGGCGGAGCAGAAGACCACCACATCTGTGTGGTCGAGACCGAAGCCCACCAGTGTGGCGCCGAAGACCCCCACAGTGGTATTGGACTGACAGGAGAGTAAGTCTGGTTGGGCAAGTCTGAAACAGAGAACATGAACAAGTTAAGGGTAGCCTCCGTGGCCACGACAGGATCAGTCGGGCGCTCAGAGGTAGATCAGCCGAGACGTGGGGAGGCTCTGGTAGTTCCGCAGAGGCGAGGAGAGACTCTGGTAATCCCATGGTGTTTAGACTGGATTCCAGAAGATCAATGCTGACTTGACTCTGCTCATGAAGATCATTGGTGGCCTGACTCTGCTCCTTAAGAACATTGGTGACTTGCATTTGTTCATGAAGGTCAATGGTGACTTGCCCTTGTTCATGAAGATCATTGGTGACTTGCATTTGTTCATGAATATCATTGGTGACTTGCATTTGTTCATGAAGATCAATGTTGACTTGCCTTTGCCCATGAAGATAGTCGGTGACTTGACCTTGCCGATGGAGATCAATGGTGACTTGACCTTGTTCATGAATTTCAATGGTGACTAGCCCTGACTCTGGAAGGCCATCGGTGACTAGCCCTGACTCTGGAAGGCCATCGGTGACTAGCCCTGACTCTGGAAGGCCATCGGTGACTAGCCCTGACTCTGGAAGGCCATCGGTGACTAGCCCTGACTCTGGGAGGTCAACGGTGACTAGCCCTGACTCTGGGAGGTCAACGGTGACTAGCCCTGACTCTGGGAGGTCAACGGTGACTAGCCCTGACTCTGGGAGGTCAACGGTGACTAGCCCTGACTCTGGGAGGTCAACGGTGACTAGCCCTGACTCTGGGAGGTCAACGGTGACTAGCCCTGACTCTGGGAGGTCAACGGTGACTAGCCCTGACTCTGGGAGGTCAACGGTGACTAGCCCTGACTCTGGGAGGTCAACGGTGACTAGCCCTGACTCTGGGAGGTCAACGGTGACTAGCCCTGACTCTGGGAGGTCAACGGTGACTAGCCCTGACTCTGGGAGGTCAGCGGTGACTAGCCCTGACTCTAGAGGGTCCACGAGCACCTGACTCGACTCTGGAGAGTCCACGGGAACCTGACTCGACTCTGGAGGGTTAACTGTGACTGTCATTCTGTGCAGAGGCACTGGACAAGCAGCCATCCTGCCGTCTTGCATCGTGGCGTGGGGCTGGCGACCACTTTGTGCTGTGGCGTTGGGCTGGCGTCCATCCTGCCTCGTGGCGCTGGGCTAGCGGCCATCTTGGGCAGTGTCGCTGGACCGGTGGCCATTCTGCGCAGTGGCTCTGGGCTGGCGGCCATCTTGTGCTGTGGCGCTGGGCAGGCTTCCATCTTGCCTCGTGATGCTGGGCTGGCGGCCATCTTGTGCAGTGGCACTGGACTTGCGGCCATCATGGGCAGTGGCGCTGGCTTGGCGGACGTGCGCTTCCTTTCCCTTCTCCGTCCGCCATGGTGAGACGGCGGCTCTGATCCGTCACACACGAGCCCCAGGTCGAAGGGGGGCCATGGTGGAGAGCGATGCTGAGCCTCCTCTCGACCACTCACTCCTCGGCGACCTCCCCTGGTCCCGCGAAACACGACCAGGCGGGTTCCCTCGAACTGGTTCCTTCTCTTCCGCTCGGTGGCTGGGGAAGAAACATCAGAAGACCTTCAGAAGAGTCCTTCTGTCACGATCGGGATACAGGAAAACACAGGGAGAGATCCAAATGCAGATATGTCTTTTATTAGGGGTAATCCAAATCGTAAACAGTGCAGGCAGGGGTCAAAACCAAAGTAGCAATCCAACAAAATAAACAGACATAAACACAAGGGCAAGAACAAGACTTCGAAAATGTCGTGATAACTATAAGGACTCCATGACACATACTAAGACAGACAGGGTATAAATACACAGGGAAATGACAAACGCTAATGGGGAACAGGCTGAGTGCAATGATTAATGCTTAGTGACAGCTGAGTGCAATGAGAGGACAGAGATCGTGGGGAATGTGGACATCTAGTGGTTACCCAGGGAACACAAACCAGACACTGTGACACTATCATTCTATTGTTCTATCTGTCATTCTGTCCATAAGGTCTATAAACCTTCAGACATCAAAGACTACATTTTTTTACTGTGAAAAAAAGCTTGATCACCAAAATTATTTGTATGTGTTGCTTTGAATTACAGTTAAGTTTAATTCTACTTCAATTTCTATTAAATTGTATTTCCGCATCCTGTTTGTTACTTTAATTCAAATGCAGAAAATTATTTGGAATTTAAAAGGCATTCTCAATTCAGCTCTGAACTGCTAATAGAGTATTTGCAGAAGTCTGTGTAGATTGTAAATATTTATTTTGGAAACTTTGAGGTGAATGTTCCTGTTCATTTTTTTTTCTTTGACTAGTGGAGTTTGTCTTTAAAGTTAGTGTGCGGGATATGTTTTCTTTTATGGAGGCCTCAAATTTGTCCAGTTCTCAGTCTGTAATAAGACTTGTGGGTCTCCCTCCTTCACACAAACTCACACACATGGATCTGTGGTAAGAGAGGGATCCAGCGCTGGCTGACGGCCCTGACCTCAGCTCTTCCCAGGCTGGGTGGGATGGCAAGCACTGCCAGGCCGCAGTTTTATGAAAATGGACAGCAAGCTCAGACTACACAATATTGCTATGTGTGTGTGTCCATAGCACTAGGGAATGTGGTTGTTCCACCAATGACCCTGTTATGCCAATGCCACATACCAGGTTATCCCACCCAGGAGCTCCTGAAAAACAGTAACCTAATCACCTTCCCAGCACCTGGCATGGCGCCATTTCAGTGGCTTGGTACATGGCTGTGCATCAAAGGTAAAGGGCTTGAGCAAATCTGGTGCTTTCTGTCCACTGTAATTCATGTCACCTCTGAGGCCTCTGCGCTCACCGTAACAGCAGCACAGTGCCGTGGGATGAATGCTCTGTGTATAATAGGTGTCGACACCCTACTCTTATACCCATTGGCTGGGTGGGTGATGGAGTGGAAGAGTGTTTCTCTCCTAGGTACTGCAGACCCAGATCTCTCATCGAGCTGTCTCAAGGCACTGGGGGCAGAAATTGTGTGTCACCGAGGTGCAACTCACCACTCTCTCTCTTTCCTTTCCCCACGGGTGCTGCCCTTTGTCCCTGTCATATTCTGTTGATAGAATCTCTCAGACTAAACTGTACATTTATAAAGGATCTAAGACTGAGATAAGATTTCTCAAGGGTCTGACTTATCTGGAGGTTTCAAAGCGGAAAAAAGCAGGAGTCGAACTTAACTTATCTTGCCCCTTTGTCTCACTAGTATCCACAGGCCTGCTGTTTTGTATGACTGTAAATGCAGATTGTGTATAAAACAAGGAAAGAAGGAAAGAAAAGCTTGATATAAATATTAACAGCTGTCACAAGTTTATTGTACTGCACATTCCCAAATGTAGGATTGTCTGTGCAGTCTTTTTACAGCTTGCTACCATATGAAATATCAAAACAGATTCTGAGCAGGAATGAAAATAAGACATCACACTTTAAGCTGCAACAGCATGCTCATCTGAATACATCCTGTGATCCTGATGCCTGTGGAACCATTACAATAGCTTATGAGTTACAGCCGAATCAATCGCATAGCCATTGCACACAACCACAGGGGCCCAGACATCACTCAGCACTACCGCAGTCCCAAATACAGGGTAGTCAGCTCCACACTAAACCCCATGTTAAGCGGCTTCCTGACCTCAGGGCTAGGGGTCAGAAGCGGGAAAAAAACATCACACAAGATCCACAATTACAGCCCTCATACATGAAAAGTGTCTCTTTTTATTCCCTGACAGGGCTCCCGTTGTTAATGGCTAGGTCTGCATGCTGCGTAAACAAACAGGCAAGCCGAGGCCCGGCCGCGTCTTTACTGGCAGCCAGCAGCAGCGGCAGTGGTTTCAGTGGTGGGGGCCGATTACAGGATACAGCATGGGCTGTGGATGAGATGGCACATAGTCCAGTCCACTTTGGGCTTCTGTCACATTGTAAAGTGCTCTCTATCTGTCTCACCCCATAGTCTCTCACTTTCTCTCCCTTCCTATTTGTTTATGTCTGTTTATCAGTGGTTCTTGCAAAGGAAAGCATTACTACATTTACATTCGACCAAATAATCAGTTTATAATAAGGATTGGATTATGCTCAAATTGTGTTAATAAAGTTGATGAAAAAAAAATCCATAACAATACATTAAAGAAGAGACCAAGGCATCTTGAAATAAGAAAAAAAAATGGTTGATGTTTGGGTGTTTTTCCCCCCACTTTGAGGCCAGTGTGCAATCACATAGCAACACTCTAGCAACCACTCTAAATACTATAGTATCACATAGACAAGGCAAACACCACTCATATTTTTTTCAGAAAACTGGTTTTACTAATATGTTTCTTTCTCTCCTTGCTGTCATAGAAGTCTATATACTTGAGAAGAGCCTTTGGGCTTTCCGCAGATTCAAATCAGCTATGTTCTGGTTTAGGAACTCGGTGTTGTACATTTGTTTTGCAGATATGGTCCCTGAAGGAATGCCTGTCCTTATGCTGATAAAGTCAATGGAGGAATGGCTGTGCTACCATCATTTGATAAATGATACTAATATACAATATCTTTAGTGCTGAGAACATCATACCCAAGAGTTGGGAATTATCCTGCTGAACTTATCATATCCTTTACAATCTCATACCTTGACAATGAACAGTTATATATAAGCGCAAGCCAAATTACATTTTATATTTAAGCCATCATCAAACCTTCCAAAAAGAAAGTAAAAGCAAAAATATTATTTTATATGAAAGTTAGATTACAAGGTACAAGCATCGAAAGTCCAAAATCCTTGTAAAGTAAGCTAAATATTAGTCAACTCCTAGATACTTAAAGAGCCTGCATTTGATCAAAAAAATGCATTAAAATAAGTAATATTATTAGAATTTCAAATAACTGTTTTCTATTTTAATAACTTTGCTAATGGAATTTATTCACTTGATGGCAAAGCAGAATTATTTGCAGCAGAATTTTTAGCATTTTAGCGTCATCAAACCTTGAACCATCCAAAAAGAAAGTAAAAGCAAAAATATACTTTTATATGAAAGTTAGATTACAAGGTACAAGCATCGAAAGTCCAAAATCCTTGTAAAGTAAGCTAAACATTAGTCAATTCTTAGATAATTAAAGAGCTTGCATTTGATCAGAAATGCATTAAAATAAGTAATATTATTAGAATTTCAACTGTTTTCTATTTTAATAATTTTGCTAATGGAATTTATTCCCATGATTTTTAGTATTGCTGAAAATACTTGAGCTGCTTAATATTTCTGTGGAAATTCTTATACTTTTTTTTCAGGATTCTTTGATGAATGGAAATATGGAATGGAATAATACTTATAATCTAACATACAAGTAAAGAATATGTCTTTTTAAGGCCCCTCAACTTTTTAGTTTTACTTTTTTGAGTAGACAAAAATGAAAATGAAAACACAGGACAAATTGAATGAAGAAGATTACAGCAAATACAGCCCTTCCATTAGACATGCACACACAAACATCCATACACTTATACACACCATTCCCCCAGCGGCTTTTGAAATAGAGAGAGAAGTGCAGCTGGTGCACCTGCCTGTGTTTGTCTCCTCTCCCCTCCTAAGCTCTGCTAATGAGGGGGATTTTAATTACTGATAGCTTGTCCCTATCCCTCAGCTAACTGTACTCGGCTTCATTAACCGCCATCAACAGGAGAGTGCTGAACATAAACACAGCTCATTAATGCTGCCTATCCTCCCGCTCAACTCGCCTCATTTTTATCTTTCTCGCTCTCACACATTCTCCCTCCCTCTCTCTCGCTTTCCTCTCATTCTTTTTAGTGGCATTCCTGTGGGATGAGAGGTCACAGTCCAGGTCAGCCCTCACTTAGATTAAGATGCAGAGCGCTGAGAAAGTGATGTTTTGTGTTTGTGCAAGGACATTTTCAGGGATTTCTCAGGGTAGGTCAATATTTGTCCCCATAGAGGTCACATGACTGCATAATCTCAACACTAGAGATACACCTTGATATAGAAATGCTGGCTATTGTTGTTGCTGAATTATCTTATGAAATGTCAGAGAGCAGTTTGAGAAGCAAGTGAGCAGAGATCACCCAGTGAGTCCCCGTGGCACGTCAGATAATATGGATTAATCTGCCTTTCACACTCCAGATACAGCAACAGCATGAGTAGGCCCGGTCCCGCTCCCCATGTCTCCTCGCTCTGGACTGTTCATTGGACCTCAAAATGTATTTTCACATCTCAGCCATACAGAGAGGGAAGGAGCGAGGGAGGGAAGGTGGGAGAGTGCTCGGGCAGACATCTCGGATACAAGAAGCACACAAGAACTGTTTTGCTTTCTTTGTCTTCCTCTTCATCCGTGTACACACTCACAATGCCTTTACACTTTACCAGTCTGACACCACACACTGAGTGGGTAGCTGCTAAACATCACAATTTCCTTTGTTTTCTCAGCCAGGAAGTTTTAGAATTGTGTGACAATGACAATAACAAACGCATACTAATGACTTGTTTCCAGACATACATAGAACAAAATAACATATATGCATATACATATTTATGTACACACACATTACTATATATGTTATGTATAAAAGTACTATTATATATTAATATGTAATATATACATAGTCATAATATATACATGTATTAATGTATGTATATATATATATATATATATATATCATTTCTCATGTGGGTTCACCTGTATTATGCTCACATTCAGAGACAATACATTTTAGAAATTTCTATCAGGTCAATCAACCATGTTTTGCTCCTTTCAAGTGTGTTTTTTTTCCTTTATAGAGCTTCATGGCCTATTTTACTATTTGTATGTGTTGGATTTCTACATGTACTGTGTGATGCATAACAGTGTATAAGATGGCTTGCATAACATTTGGAAATATGTACTAGTGGAGTAATGCTCAAAGATGCTTGTATTGATTACCTCAACATTTTTCATGGTCCAGGTTTGTAGAAAAACTGATTTAAGGTCATCAAAGAAATCTCAGTGATAAGCAGTATAGGATATATGCTGCGTGATAGCAGTGCTCCAGTAAAACCAGTCTTGGCCCTGGCATCAATGATTAATGTGGCTACAAAGTGGGAACGTTTATGACATCATTTTCCCCTCTGGAACATGAAACGTGTCAGATGTTAATGCAATCATTTGCCATTCTAATTACTCTCTAACCAATCTTCTTCTCCATCTCACTGGCAGAGTGATACATTGCACCAGCGTTTGCACGGCGGCACAGTCATTAGCCAAAAGTAGTGGTAATATCACAGGCCTGGAATGTCGGCCCACGTATTTGGAGCTGCATGAAAATATTTTGGACCGCGCTCCGAATCCTGCCTACCACACGTCATCAAAGCCTTTAATGTTGGCTGTCTTAGGCGTGCACACTGTAGCAGGTACACTGTGCTCTTTGTTTACCCTCTTCTCTTACCAATCTGGTGCACAGATGGCTAACAATTATTTCTCTGTGTGCTCATTGCTGCTGGCAAACTACCAGCGTGCTCTGAGATTGGTGTAATCTTTTATTATTTATGATTGTCTTAGAATTCTGGATCAGTATTTGAGCACAATCTGTTGAATAGCTGAGAGGCGCGAGTGAACAGGGGAGGCGGAGGAGTAAAATTGAGTGTAAACAGAGCCGAGAGAAGTGGAGGAGCTACCGTAATGAAGCTGTGGTATTGGGGCCGTTTAAACGCGAGACACACTTCTGAATTCAGTTGAATTTAATCCCATTACCACACGCTAAATATACAATTTGTTTTAAGCTTGCCGTCGGTTGTGTGTATGTTAATAAGCGGCATGCTGCAGGCACTTTCAGGGAGACTTTTTGAGGGCACAGTCTAATAATTAGATTTCAAAAAGGAAGTCAATTTAAATCCTCATTTGAAGGAAAAATAAGAGGCTTAGTTTCACTCTGTAGCACTGCACCACATTAATTTGCATGGCTTCTGTTCGCTCTTATAAGATTCCTAGTGCCGTATGATATCTTAAATCTTAAATTAGCAAACATAATGACCTCATTCATTTTCAGTTTTTGTTTGTTAAATGGCTGCCTGGCAAGGGGAGCTATTGCATGAACCTATAGGTCTCAGACCAGTGATCAGTGTAATTTCCAGCTGATTGTTTTGCAGGTCCAATGGCAAGATCAGAAGTGCTCCGCTTCACGGATCTTCTCGTACCGGTGAGCGATCTCTCGCAGAAAGGCCAGAGTTCCAGCTAGAGGCTCGCTCTCAACACCAGGCCTCATCTCCTGTCAGAAATCCCACTCTATTCTTCGATCTGTTGTTCCACGAAAAAAACATCTCTCTCTCTCCCTTACCATGCCTCTTTTCTCGCTCTCTCGCTTCTCTATTATTCTTTGTCTCTAGTTGTCCTTCTCATTGTTCTCCTCCTCTCTCACCGTTTCACTCTATTACATTCCCTACCTATCTTTCTCTCTCGTTTTCAACTTAATAATGGAATGGAGTCCCCCTCGGAGGCGGCATGGCACTGCAGATGGAGGAGTAATTTTTTTAGGGAGCATGTGTCAGTCAGCAGCTATAGGAGTGCTTGTGCACAGGCAATTTTGCCTGGAGGAGCAGGGCTTTATTGCTTTTGTGGCAGGAAATAAGAAAAGAGACTCTCCATGGCGTGGAAGTCATGAAATTACAGTATCTTGGAAGAAAATGAATAGGGGCCGTGTGAAGTAAGAGCCAGCCTTTGTTCTGTGAAAGCAGCATGCACTGGCTTCCTGAGTCTGTCTGAACGTCACCTTTTCCTTCCTGTCAAACTGAGTACATGGTCACCCCTGGTGGAGATCAGGTGTGGGACGAAAACAAATGCCAAATGCAGTTTTTACACCAAAACTGTGAGAATTTGAATTATATATATATATATATATATATATATATATATATATATGTATATATATATATGTGTGTGTGTGTGTGTGTGTGTGTGTGTGTGTGTGTGTGTGTGTGTGTGTGTGTGTGTGTGTGTATATACAAAAAAAGTTTTTGCATTGTTATGAAAATTACAAAAAGTTACCACCCTTAAGTTTTGACTATATATTGACATTATAGCACAGCCTCTTATCTTATTGATAATTAAAATATATGTGAGATCTAGGGTTGGGAACCAAGAACCAGTTCTGAATAAGGTTTAGAATATCAGAGCTGAAATATTATCAGCGCTGTGCAATACTCAATGTGCAATGTTTCCTTCATTACTATTTCAGGAGAAACATACAGTGCGACCACTAGTGAAGTCAGTTTCTCAAATAAATAAAAAACATACAGCACAAGAAGTCTGAATCTTCAACAAATGTCTCTTCAAAAGTCAATTCTTTTTAGTGAATCAAAAAGAAATATCACAACCAGTGAAGTCTAATTCCCAAGGCGATGACTCATGAGCCAGTTCTTTTTAGTGATTCAAATACACATCCACGGAAGATTTCTAATTACTAATTTTCAAAGCAAAAGGCTCTTGTTGCCAGACTCTGTTCCATGTTTCGTGTTTGTTTTGCTCCCCATTTGTTTCCATGCCCATATTTGGTCCTTCTAGTTCCTGTCCTTATTTGTTCCAGGTGTCCCCTTGTAAGTTATATCGATCCCAGGTGTGTCAGGTCATCCCATCGTCATGTCCTTTGTATAAATAGTGTTTCATTTTATCAGTTTGGTGTCTGGTATTGTGAATGTCTATCTTAGCTGCTACTTGTGGTTTCTTGGTGCTAATTAAAATCTCCTGTGTTGATGTGCTCCTGGTCTCCCTGCTCGGCACTCCTCCACTGTACTGAGATATGACATTTATGACCTTTTGGAGCAGTTTATTAACTAATTTGACTGAACTGCAATTTTGTACTTCTCTGGAGACCCCAAAGTAAGTGTAGTTATTGACGGGCTGTTAACAATGTGTAGAAATGTTTAGTATTTTATAAAAAAATAAATATATTATAAATTTAAACTTTCCTTTTTTCTCCGTTTACATCTAAAAACTCTCAGCATATAACAACAGAATTGCATTGCTGTTATCTAATTATTTATTTTTCTTTTTTAATTCTAAAGAACCTCTTATAGAATTGTGAAGAAATCAGAGTCATTAATTTCCTTAGTTTCCACCCCAAGATCTGTCAAAATGTTCTCCTGCTCCTTCCATGTCAGGTTTGGCAGCAGTCCTCTGGAGCATGGGGTGAAATTTTTATTATCGTCACATCTGCATTCTGTGCTTGTAATACATCTCTATAATCACACAACACCACTGTTGGCCAGACAATGATAACTTAATCTGCCTTCTGATCCTTTTCAAAGCATTCACTTGCGCTGAAAGCCCTTTTTAAGCCATTGACCGAATTCTTAAATATTACTTTAATGCATTACTTTGCATAATCGGTTTTGATGTTTTATCTGCCTGCAGTTGGCAACTTCTTGAATCCAGAGTCAGGTTGGCTGGACAGCCATCCTTTAATTTTATTACAAGCCAATTAGAAGAATGAACTGCCAGATTTCTTATCTAGAAATAGAGGCTGTAATTTGTAAAATATAAGTCATCGTTTATCATAGGAGAATACGTTGTGTTGTTTCTTTTGTCGTGGATTGCACTTTTCATACTTGTTCCCATAGCAACTAGGTACTGCACCTTTACAAAGAGATTAGATTTTGACTAAAGTATTCCTAATTCCAGTTTTGAAAATGAATAGAATTTTAGAATTTTTGTTTTTGTCTTTATGCACAAAATGAAATAATGATCGATTTTGATTGATCAGTAGCAGCTCACTGTGTGTGCAGCGACAAGCAAGTGTAGCGGTGTTCAGTGCATATGACATTCTAGATAACAACTTGGCATGTAGAAAGGGAAACCTGCGGTGAGTCTCCTGGCATGGAATAGCATCCAGCGAAGAGCAGTTATGAGAGTAAACAGCACGCTAAAGCTGTATGTTGCACGGGGGGAGCAAACAAGCTCCGTCTGCATTTTCAGCCCTACTGTTCCATGCTTATATATTGAAGCTTCCTGCTATGGTTTCTGGCACACTGATGACATGATGACCCAGTCAACCACCTGCAGCGCACCTCGAGGGTGGCGTTCTCTGCTGCAGACAGACAACTCCCCCCTTCTTTCTGCTAAGACAAGTCTCCCCGTGATTGACCCACAATCCACTGGGCTTTCGGTTCCCATGGCAACAGATCCCCATGCTGTCTTGAAGTGATCTACAAAATAATGCACATCAACGTATTTGTAATATGCTCTGCTGTCTCTCTTTCCAGCAGCTGGGCGCTCGCAGACATGCGTGCACAAAGTGAAAATCTGTCAGACAATTAGTTTTGCTTAGATTCATCACAGAAGTGTCAGGCACAAAGCTTGCATCAATCACACTCCCTTGATTTTATCTAACTGCTACCGCAAGAAATGAGACCTTCACAGATGTACAACAGATAGTGTTGATTTGTGTGAAAATACAGGAGAGGCAGAATCTAATTAGAATCGGATTAATTTTTTAGGGGGGTTTCTCCCCCCAACCCTTGCATGGCCATAAACTGACAATGATGTTTTCAACAGAGAGGGGGAGGCGTATGAAAAACAGCTTCCACTATCTTTAAGATGCTGATGGCATCATCTTGCGAGGTGTGATGGGTTTACACCTTGATTATGGCCCATTGTGCTCTTCATCCTTTGGGGACAAATTGAGCTACGGTTTTCAGAAGTGTATGACCCTGAAGAAAAATAGCGAGAATCTGTGGTGGGGTGGTTTGGGGGGAGGGGGCCTTGTTGATCATTGTGGAATAATAATGACACAATACCCCATTAAAATCTCCCTCCCAGTGACTAATCCTTCTCCGCTTTAATGAGAGCAAACGAATCCAGCAGAGACACAGAGCGGTTCGTGCTTTGGGAGTTCAAAGGAAATGCTCTGGGAACTTCAGCAGCTCATTGTGAAATTGATGTAAATGCCGAAGTAAGTGTCGCTAGCAATTATCTAACGGCATTGCTCTGGCCTAGAGTGAGATGTGACTCAGAGAGAAAAGCCAAGAGCAAAGATAACAGAGGGCCCTTTTGCTGTTTCAGCCACGGGTTTGATGCTAACAAGAGAGCAGAGGGGGTCTTGCAATGTTTACAACAACACCTAAATCCCTCCGTTGGAGAAAAAAAAGTATTCTCAAGTATCATCATCTCACTAGTTTGCGGTTAATCTAAAGCTATGTGATGCTGTGTATTAATGGATTGCTAATCAACAATAGCACAAGAGAGGCTTTCAGTAGCTTTTTGTAGCTAAGAATGCCTGACAGGAGGTCAGACTTCAAGTGTTTGATATCACACAGTCTGCCAGCCTGAGTGGAATAAATGATGGCCGTTGCCATTATGGAGGAGGAGAGGCTTTGTAAATGGGAGCATACAAGCCTCTTGACAGATGAGTCAGTCGCTGCACACAATAGTCATTAATGCGGCTGTGTTCTCAAAACGGGAATCATTGTAGCATTTTATTGTCACAGGCTGAATAGCATTAACCCTTGCTCTGAGGATATGAATATACTCTCAACAGATCCTCTAAATGAGAAAAAAATCACTATCTGACTGGTAGTGAAATATTAGCAGGCCAGAGGGAGTGTGTGTGTGTGTGTGTGTGTGTGTGTGAGGCGTTTCTTTGGCTGTTAGGCCTCTTCTAAAGCCAGTGTAGACAGGGCTATTGATTTTTACGACAACACAGTGAGAAGGTCATTGTGGATGAGAGGTTTTGGGGGAATCTTTACTGTTCATTCTGCTAGCATTTTACCCTTGGCAGTTCCAGCAAATTGCCAAGGCAGCTGTACCTTTCAGACACTCATGTGTAATGAGATTTTGGCTTGAAGTGATATCAAAACACTGAGGAATAAAATGGATTGCATTTATTTGCAACAACCAGATAATAATTCAAAAATGAGATGACTCCACATTATTTTTAAGTATAAAATAATTTGAAATCATTTTATATTATTATTTTAAGTATAAAACAATCTGAATGTAAAGGTGCGGTCCGTCGCTTGGCTAAATTTCTCAAGCGAAATCCGCATGATTGGGAGTTTCACATGAGTGCGAAATCCGGCGTGGTTGCAAAACAACTTGTGTGAGAGGTGCTTCATACATCTCTACACTATTGACAGTGTATAATGGCCTTTTTGCACACCAAATTTAGCTGTAATATCACTAATGTGACAGTACTGTAAGATTGTGTCATTCTCATTTGTGTACAGTGCAACACAGAGACAATGCATATCTGTTTGCTTGCAGCACGTAGTGCTAATGCCTGTACTTGAGGCTTTAAGATATCAATGAGTGGCTGTTGATGTCAGAGAATTAGAATTTCAGAATAGTAATTGGCTCTGTTTCCCCACTGCTGGCTGTATTCAGCCTGGCCCGGAGCCTCTGCCAACGGCTCCATCCCTTTTTGTTTGGCTACACTGTTCATGTCTGCATTTGTCCCTTTTGATAAGGCCTTTCATCCTGTTTGCATTGATTACAGCCTGACGAGTCACCCTGATACACTGTGGGCCATTCAATTCCCTTCACCACACACTGGGCCCATTGTGGGCTTGGAATGCATGTGTGTGCATATGTGTGATTGCACTCTCTGTTCTCCTGGCTTTTAGGTACCAAAGCACAAGCATGTCAGTGCCCCGGAGACAGTGCTATGGCACAATACTCACTCATCTTGGAAATAAGCCCCCCATTTTATGCTCCATGACCGAGAACCTTCCGATTGAATGTGATGGTGAGTGTTGCGCATTACTCATTTATGGGCTGAGAGTTTACATTTCACCCTAGCTTTTTATGTGCGTCACATTAATGACCACATACTGAGCAATCTGCATAAGGCACCAATCGGATGGTGATGGATGCTGGTACAGTTTCAACAATTTATCTGTGCCTCATTTTCAGCATACAAACATTAATGGGGCTCACAAGATGTATACCCTCCTTATGAACTAGCATTAAACTGTATGTTTATCAACGGCTGAGCCAGAACAAGAAAGAACCATCTGTAATACTGAGAGAGAGAAACATCAAAACACACAAGACGACCTGAATAACTGGAATTTGTGCACACATTGTTACTCAAACGTTGGAGCGCGGCTGGCTTGTTTTCAGTCATGTGTTTAGGTTGTGTGTATGTGTGGGAATCAGGCAGCAGCTCAGGTTGTGAATTGGGCGGGCGAACCTTGTTATGTGAAGAATTAAAAGTACCTCTGCAAATAGTGTCATGTGTAAAATTCTGGGGGGTGGGAGTTTCACAGTGGCTGGGGTTTCCGTGTAAATAAACAGCGAGGAGGTCTGCGTGGGTGGAGGGGCCCTGGCCTTCTCCCTGGGGTTAGGCCCAGTCTTTTGTTGCTCTAAATCCAAGCACTTTCTATTGAGCAGGATGGGGGGTTGCCTGGGAGAGATTAGTCTGCCAGTTCTAACACCCACACACACATACATTCTGTCTCTTTTTCAGCCAAAAGAACAGCCCCGATAAGCACCTCCGGAATTTTTTATTATTATTATTTTTTTATCAAAAGGATGGACATAATCAAGAGTATCAGCCACAGGCCAACCACAGAACATGACATTTGTCTCTATGCATTACACCCCCAATTCAAAACCAAAACCACAGTCCATAAATACTAAAGACTTCACATAACTGAGCTTTAATCCCAGACTTGGAATAAACATTATGGAAATCCATGGTGAATTGCAATTTATATTTTCTTCTAAAAATCCTAAAAAGACCACCCTGTGTATATATGCTGTAGATTATCCATGTTGCTATGTATATAAAAAAAAAACTGAAATGTATGTAACATGTAGATCCAGGAGGAAGTAAACATTGAGAAAAAAGGAATAGAAAAAAAGAGTAAATTTGATCATTTTTACATATTTATCAAAAATATAAATAACAGCATTAACACACAATATTAAATGCCCTAATCGTAAATTAGTAAATACGGTCTAAATACTTACTAGCTTGTTTGTAAACAAACATGTTCAGAAAACATTTTGCTTTTTCATACTTTATTAATTTGTCAAGATGATGCTATTGTCAAGTAGTTGCTTTTAAATGTATGCTTGTGATTAAAAACATAAGAAGAAGAAGCATGTTTAATAAGATCTCTTAGTTTACGGAGATGTAGATAAAATTAAAATGACTTTATTGGTATGTGGGTAACATGCGATTATGAGTGAAGAGATATTTTATTATATATATATATATATATATATATATATATATATATATATATATATATATATATATATATATATATATATAATTAAGTGTTTGCATGCTCCTTTGTTTTATGTAAGGCTCTCATTACCACGTGGTAGTAACAGATTGTTTGAACTGGAAAGAAAAGCCATTCGAAGCTAATTAAGCAGCCATTCCAGGCACTATTCACGGGCAGAAGAGCGAGAAGCACAAGCATTTGTCAGCGCTTGACCCCGCGTGGTTTTGATTGACAACAAACCTTCTTGAATGACAGCCTTAACCTTTACTGTCCAATTGCAGTCGAGAGACTATGAATGCTGCTCTGTGATTGGCTGAGAAGCTGTAAAGCCGCAAAGGGATCCCACGTGGGTTCAACAGAAGAAACTGCACGGGATTGGGCGCTCCTTCTCAGACAGGCCGTTGCTCACGGAGATCAAACCCGAACAATCATCGTTTTCCCAACGCTTGCTATATGTCCATCTTGATGATAGGTCACATTTGTGTAGATGTACACGATGGATGCAAAATGATGTTATGATCGGGGTACACTAAGCTTTACAAATCTGAAAAATTATGTCTTTTTGTAAACACCGATTAAACCAGCATTATTTAAAATTATACAATTTTAAAACTTGTTCCAAAATAGACCAAGTGAAATGACGCGTTATAAATGCCAGCTTTAATTTTTTTTTCAATCGTGACCCAGAACACAACGACAGCTTTAATATGTGTGTAACCGCCTCGTCATCATTTCATTTTGTTGTTCTCTTAAAAAATTTAAAGCAGAATGCTAACCTACTTTATGTAAACACTAACGTTTGAGCCGACATAATAAATAATCGTGATTTTAACACACTCTGTCGATGCTTTTTTCGTTTATAACGACGCTTGTGTCTACACTGTGAGTGTATTAGATCTCCAAACAAAGACATTTACTTTGACATCGGACCACTTCGTTCAAAAATACCTAGAACTACACTACGAGCTACCTGTTCTGATCTAAAATGGCGAGTATGATATGATGTCATGCATCAGGATGCAGTCCCCACGTGGGGACACAGTCCTGCGATTGGCCGGCAGGGCAAAACTCTCGGTTCTCTCATCTGATTGGCTGGCAGAAGGTGCTCTCTCAGTGGCTCAGCCCTCGTGTCAGTAGACTGTCTGTGTGTGGCACAGGGTTGCATCGCTGGACGAAATGGAAATGCTCAAGCGGCGAAGAAGTACAACGTTACACTTTTAAACATTCCAAACCTCTTCAAATTCGGAAGTATATTTTTGGCACTGTTTTCTGGGGATTACACGGACATTTTTTTTCGCGCCGTGGAGTTTGGTGTCTCTTTATTGCTTTGCCTCGAAGAAGCTGGTTCTGATCGAGTTGCTTCTTGTGATAGAGCGAGCACACGAGAGATGTTCGCCACCGTTCGCATCCAACAGGAACCGTATCTTTCTCTCAGATTTTGAAGCAGTAATTAAAATTTCAGAAGTTATTGGAACAGTGGAAGTGTTTCGACAGTACGGACGCACAAGGACAGGTAACGTACAGTGGGCTAGCAGGTTAGCCAACGACAATAGCTTGTTATCCAACCAACCAAGACTTGAAACGCTTCTCACACACATACACTGACTGGGCTCCTTATCACTTTGTCGACTCATTTACGGTGTTATTATTCGGTTTTCAAATAATCTGAAGAGCTAGATGAGCTCCTGTCAAAGTGTCAACCAAACAAAGAAATATATATTTTCCCCCATTAATTTTCATGGTTTTCTTTAAAGTAGGGGAGCTGTTGTTTCGCTCGAGCGCTCCGCATGTATTTTTCCCCTCTGACACAATGAACGGAGTTGTTTTTAAAAGTGCATGAATATACGTTATGACGCTCTTATAGAATTCTTCTCAACCGCAAGTTTAAATGTTCTGTCTGTTAAAAACTGTCGTTTTAACCCTCTGTTTGAATGTAACGGTCTCCTCCTCGTCTGTTTGTTTATTTTTCATTGTTTGGGCTACAGCAGCAGAGATCTGAGACGATTTTTGCCCCCAGCGTCCAGTGGGCTTCGTGTCCGGCTGATTTTTACAGTACAGTGGCGTGCCCGTGGACACCCCCACCGAATAGACCTCCAATAAATAAAGGATACATTTCGAGATGTATCCACAGGGCCGGCATCCGGTAAGTGCATCTTGAACTGATATGGAACATAATTGCTACATCTGCATCAGTTTAGCAGGAGAGCATGGGCATAGCCGCCCGTCCATGACGAAGGACATCATGATGTGCAGCTTCGTTTGATTTGCTAAGCCCTGGTGCCTGTGATAATGCTTTGAAGTGAAAGAACAGGGCGGTTGGAAACACAGTCAAGTGGCATAAAAACCCCTAACGCCTAGTGTCAACAAAGTAGTTGAAGTTGAATGGTTAAGAAATCGTCTTTGTTCCGTAGTATGTTTTCATGAGCACCTGGTTTAGAGAGAACAAGGGTGAAAACAACAACATTTTTACAGGCGCAGTTTGGCACGCTTGGACCCATCCAAGCGATGCGACCCCATTTCTCCCACCGGTGTTTATGTAAGGCACTAAAATGGCAGACCCAGATCTGTAAAGATTCCCCCCGCCTTTGTCAGAATGCTACTGGTGCTTCAGCTATCTCCCAGATGTCACTGTAGCATGGATGTCACCCCAGCCCTTATTCAGGCTGAAATATTAGAGCTGCTCTCCCAGGGCCCAGAATGCATTAGAGCTTCGCTCTGCAGTCGGTGGAAAACAAATTTGGTTCTCTGAGGATGTAATTGAGTTTGATTGATGTGATGGCTGTCTTTCAGGCGCCCCACCAGCCTGGTCAGCCAGGCTTCAAATTCACAGTGGCAGAGTCCTGTGACAGGATCAAAGACGAATTTCAGTTCCTGCAAGCCCAGTATCACAGGTAATAATTTAGAGTTATATGCCTGTAAAATAGCTTGTAGTATTACCACTTCACCTAATTGTGTTTCATGGGCAGAAGGGAGGAACGCTAAGTATAATTCATGTTTTAAAAAATTAGTGGTGAAAATGAATTTATTTTTTATCATATGAGGTAGAGGTGCATAATGTATCGGCACCATATCGGTAATCATGGATAATTAAATTTACATGTCTTTCTTCCTGTTTTTAGATTATTTTAGTCACCATTTAATGTTAATTTTAAAGTGATGGTGCGTGACTACAGTGAAGCTTTACCCTTTAAAACTACAATAAAAAAGGGTCTTTTCTTGCTACAACAAGGACTTAAAATTAAGTTTTTATTTAATTTAGGTATTTTTTCTTTAGTAAATTTCAGTGAATATATTTTATTTGAATGCCTTAATACACTTTAGCCATACAAAATGTAAAATATTTGAAATTAATTTGTTATTAGATGGATATAAATTCATATTTTGTATTATGATTATTGTTTTAACAAACAGTCACATGTTTGATATCGTCTATCATATTAAAATTAACGTTTTGGCCCAAATATAAAATAATAAATGTATTTGATAAAATGAAAAGAATAATTTAAAGTGTTAAACTTTTTTTACTATTTAAATGAACCCCTGTAAAATGTGTACTTATTTGTTTAGCTTCATGTTTGCCATGTGGATTATTTTTGTGTGTGTAAGCAGTGAAAACAGAAGTCTGTTCAGTAACTGATGTGTTTTGTTTTCCTCTTAGTCTTAAAGTGGAGTACGACAAACTGGCCAATGAGAAGACAGAGATGCAGCGCCATTATGTAATGGTAAGATTAGCCAATATGTGAGATGCCATTAGCTAGTAGCTGGGGTAAAGCTAGATGCCTTGTTGCGTGTCTCTCTGTATGTGTGTGTTTTAGAATGTGTTTGTGAAACCCCCTCTGAAGCTTTTAGTTCAGCCTCCTGCTTTATTAAAGGGCCCTGACTGACTGCTCTTAGCCTTGGGCCCTTTCATACACCAACCCTTAGCTGTAGGGGTCAATGACCACAGCATTGTCCCCTCTTCTCTCTCCCCCTCTGTTCTCCCCCTTCTCTCTACCTCCCTCTGTGTGTGGATCTGATTATTCTCCAAGGAGACGTTGCTCTCAGACAAATGCATGGCCGTAAATTGGGTGAGGGGTGATGGAGGAGTGCCAGAGGCGTCTGTGGGAAAATACTCAATCGTAGCAGAAATCCAAGGTCTCTCCAGCGCTCTGTCATTAGCCCCTTTCACACTGCACGTCCGACCCGGCATATTGCCGGAACGGGTCGGGGACCTAGTAACATTGCCCGGTTCAACCCGGGACGAGCACTGTGTGAACAAAAGCCAGATCTAATGCCGTGTCGAAGTGATGACACGCGTTATCGTGCGACTCTTTTACCAGCTGTTTTGAAGGAAGATCAACGTTCGCGACGAAAAAATATGTGCAAACTGTAATGAAGCAGAAATCAGTTAGTTACTCACTTTCCACGATGACGCCAAGATCGTTTGTTTGCTTCAGTGAAAGTATAACGTGCCTAACGTTTTCGACTCGTACATTACATGTCACGCCCCGATGTCACGTGTCGTTACGGGATCTTTACGGGTTGTGTGTGAAAGCACGCACATATCCCGGCTAATCACTGGCAGTGTGAAAGTGCAAAATCTAGTGACCCGGGAACAATTGCCGGAACACTTTACCCGTGTATTTGCCGGAATGGCAGTGTGAAAGGGGCTTTTGATAACCAGATTTTAAGCACAAACAAACAGCTACATAATTTAAGTGTTAATCTTAATCACAGACTTAATCATTTATGCAACACCAAAGCCCTGAATTCAGTCGTAGATGTTCAAGAAATCAAAACAGCCTAATGTTAGGATTTGTGATAGGGAAAGGAATAAACAAAGCTTTTCGTGGTGTAACTAAACAAGGTTAAACTGTGGAAGTGTATTCTCTTATCTTGTGTAAACATGTGAGCGATGACTTTAACCAATACCCAGGGACGCTAGTTAAACATTCCATTCACAGGAAAAAGCATGTCAGTCCGAAAGGAGGAGGAGAGGTTAGGTAAACACCATGTAGAATCCCCACACTTACTGTTTGAGTTGATAGTGTCAGAATCTAGACTTGCAGGATCGCACTGAGATCAGGGTGTGTTTGATCTTCTTTTTATTTTTGTTATTTTATTTTTTAATTAAAACTTATTAGGTTTAATGTCATAATTGTCTGTTCTTTTTTTCTAGATGAAAAATTTTTTTTTAGGCCAGAAATAGCTCTTTGTGAGTAATCATCATAATTATTATTTTAAATGGCTAAAAATTATGTGTATAATTGGTCTAAATGTGGGATCTCTGACCTAAAATCCAAGTGGAATTTCCATTGTGTACTTTCATCTGTGTTATACAAAGAAGGAGAAGCTGTGCAGATATGAGACACTGTTATGGGACATGGTTTTGAAGTATGCATCAAAAGCCTGTTTTCCTCTTTTTCCCCTCATATTTCACTAGAATCTGACTTTCTTTTCCCTACTCTGTGATGTGAGGTGAAATTGTTTGATGTGGCTCAGATTGAATAAAAAAACTGAGTATTTTTAATTTCTCTTTCTTTCAGTACTATGAGATGTCCTATGGGCTGAACATTGAAATGCACAAACAGGTATGTAGTCTTTTGATCCCTGTTCACACAGTCTCTGAGTCACAGAGGATCCGTGCGCTGTGTGCGTAGATGTCAGTCAATGCAGTCACACTGGTGTGTTAGGAGACAAGTGAAGTGCACTCCGTAGAGATGATGAGAGAGAATGTGGACTGTGTTCTTTTGAGCAGCAGTTAGAATCAGGCTAGAAGTCAAGACATTACATGCACACACAGAGTCAAGTCTCTTTTCCTGCTTGTGCTGAGTAGAGTGGCCAGACAGCTTTGATAAGATTAAATCCAGGACTTTGGCAGGAGGGCTGTGTGATTTAATGACTAAAGGGTAGGGCTGGGTATTGTTCAAAATCTTTCGGTGGCAATTTCGATACCTCAGTTTCGATACCGGTTCCTAACGATACTTTTTTCGATACCATATGTTTTAAAATCCATTTCAACATCAACACAAATACATTAAACACAAAACTTTTATTTTTCACCTTAATTAAAACAAATTCTGGTAACACTTCACACTCAAGATAACATTATTAATACAACTGGTTGTGCTTTTTGGGTAGGGGTGTGCCATTCAGGGGCGGACTGGGACCAAAAAGTTGCCCTGGACTTTCTGGCCCACAGCAGCCCACCACATCATAACGCAAATGCCCCTGTTTTGATGTCATTTTTTAATTTAATATTTAAGTAAACAGTTTGGGGATTTCAACCAATAGGGCAACTGATCCTCCGTCGAGAGAGAGAAAAAAAAAAAAAGAACAGCAGCTGTTCATTTAGCGCATCCTAGTGAGCGATACATGTTCATCAAGACACAAACATTCTTCTAGAACTAACACTTTACATTCAGTTAGCAGATCCATACAAATCATGCATGAAATAGAAGTTTATAAACTCAAACGATAGCTTTATGTGCTTTACAGATGAACTTGAAGTCTTTATTCATTCGAGATGTTCAATAATAGATAATCTTTGGCTCGGTAATACAAGTTCATGATCCGATTAGTGAACCGATGATTCTTTTGAGTCAATCTTTTAAAATAATAATTTATTTTGTTTAACGAAACCAGTGTGAAAACCAGTGTTTCACAAACTGGATAGATCTGAGGTGCAGGGCTCGCAAAATCGTTATCCCCACGTCCCGGGGCTATTGTCCAGTCCGATGGGCTATCGTGAATAGTGATGTAAAATTCCTAACTTGATTCGCATTGTTCACTCGTTGAAGGGGTGAAACGGATCGTAGTTGATCGTTTGCACTTGTTTCTTAATATTGCTGATTCAAGCATTTTAAACAATTTGCGCGCGTTCGGAGCTTGCGCTCACTCATTCAAAGCACGCGCTGCGAGCAGCATTTTAGACAATGCGCTTACAGAGAATGAATTAATCTTTCGCGTATCGTAATTTCTGAATAAACACATACACACACAATTATATCAAAATAATTGTCTCTGCAAGTATTCTCGTAAACACAGTCGGTTATGTTTTAAGTGAACGTATACAGTGGCCTGCTGCTTAGAGAAATTCGCTGTACCGGATAAATCTCTCTCTCTCTCTCTCTGTTTTTTAGACGACGTGAAAGGGGGCGTGTTTCAAGATACACAATGGAGTAGACCAAACTAAACAGGGAGGGAGGGCAAAACACTCATCCAAACAAATGCTTCATTAAATTGGTGGTATTGCCGACTTTGGTTGCAATACTCTTATCGCATATGTTGCACTTTGCTGACTCGGCATCCACTTTTATAAACTGTAGCCACACTTAAGACCTCTTTGGCATTGTAAAACGGAAACGTTTTGAGAAAAAAACAACTACACTTGTGTTGTGGGACTGCGAGTATCTTCAGAAATCCTCCCCGTCACGTCACGTGGTGGTGGACAGCCAATCACGGCGAATTTAGGTCCTTACATGCACGTATGCTACAAGCTCACACAGACACAGCCGCTTGGCAAAAAAAAAAAAAAAAAACACCGGCCGCTTGGCTTTTGGAACCGAAATTTGGCACCGAAAGATAAATAATTTTCGATACTCATAGTATTGAAGTTTTCCGTTCGATACCCAGACCTGCTAAAGGGAGCAGAGTCTGAGGAGTCCCTATTATGTCAGCACATTTAAGACAACCATTATAAATTTACGCTAAGGGAAAAATCGACCACCATAAATTCATCCCCTCCAATCAATTTTTACCCTACGTTTTCTCCAGGGCGGCAATTAACATGTATTTTTGATAATTGATTAATTGGTCATTTTATCTCTTTGAATTAATTGGATATTCCATGTCTTTTCCAATAAGTGCCTAAAGCCAGCTCAGTTAGTCTAGCACAGTACACAATAGTGTTTTTTTATTTTAAATTAGTGCTAGTATTAATTGGTTAGGTGTTGACAAAATAGACCTTTTTTGAAAGTGGCAAAAGACTCCGCTGCTCGGATTGAGATGGGTCCTTCCACATGAAACTATATGACCTATTATGACCCTCTTTGAAGTGCTGAGCAAACTGTTGTGATCTTTGCCATTTTTCAGTTTTTGCCCCAGAAATATATATATATATATATATATATATATATATTTTTTTTTTTTTTTTTTACTGCTTCAAAGTGACATCACTGACAAATATCCGTTATCAATGCACAGTAGTGAAGCGGGTCCCGCTTTTATTAAATTATTTGGCCCGCCCCGCAAATAAAGTAACATTTCTTTACCCGCCCCGACCTGCCCCGCGCATCGGGGACATCACGGAAGTTACGTTGCTACTTAGACCTTCGTATCGTAACCTTATCAATATAGGCTATAGGTAATTGCACTATGATGGTTCATTCATGAACAAATCCTTTAGGTAAACGAATCGTTCTCGTTTACATAATCCACTGACCATAGACAGTAAAAGACTCATTTCCCGTTCACTGAAGTTCCTCCCACAGCAGCGCGCGAGCACGGCGCTATTAGCAGTGCATGCGCAGCTCGTGAACAGCTCTGTGAACTGTTTCATCCTGTCAAAAAGAGTTACTCAAGAGGTGACGGAGCATGTGACTTGTTGAATGTAGGGAACGAATACGATCTTCTCGTAGGTGAAATAGTTGAATGAACTGATACATCTCGTTCGTGAATGAAATGAATGAGTATGTTTGCGATCATGTGATCATGCACACACTTTAATAAAGCCAAATCAGTTTTTGTCACAAGTAAATACATTCGTTGACTTAAGACATAACACATAAGACACTCTTTTTCGCCAACTGCTGGCGTATTTGTGTAATATGAAGAAATGGTCACTGAAAGAATCAGTAAATGAATCATTTTGGTGAACGAACTGAAAATCAACGAATCTCTTGAATCAAAATTTCCACCACTAAATTCCATGCAACATAAATGGATTTTTAAAAATTTTGTTTTTAGTGACCCACCCCAGCCCGCCCCGCAATAAAGTGACAATATCTCAACCCGCCCCAACCCGACCCGCGGGTTATGAGACGACCCGCGCATCACTAATGCACAGCACAGACTAATCAACTATGTTCATATTATTAGCAACTTATACACTCTGCATAATGTTTGCTGAATGAAATCCAATGCTTGTTTTTTACTCATTTTGGGGTGCTGATTACAAAACAGTTCTGCTTTGTTTTGCTTTTGCACATCACGCTTTAACAAAATATTATGTGCATTTCAGAATTTTTGCTTTCGAAAACCATTGTAAGGTGAAGAAGTCTTTTATAATCCCTTAAGCACAGAAAAACTTCCACAAAGATATGATTCCTATCTTCCTCTGAGCTTGGATATAACTATTTGTTTAATTCTCAGCCCATTTTTACACGTGGAATGGTCTATGCTATGCCTCCAAGGTTAGAAATATGGCCAGTGACAGAAGAAAATGCAAACATGACACTGATCCTTTCTACTACATCTGTGGAAATATTACTACATCCAAAAATGTATATATGACATATTTTACCAATTATTTATTTATAAACTTATGTTTATGTAACTTTCTTTGACATTAGAGTATTTCAACATATTTATCACACCTTTGCAGATCGTAAGTTAAATGATACATTTTGAATACTTTGTTATTTGACTGCTTTGGGTTTTTTTTTTTTTGCTAGATTTTGTAGTTTTAGGTAATATTAGGCAAATAATATTTTGCAAATAAGCCTTTTTTTTATGTGGGGCAGCAGCATTGATTTTATTGATTTATTTATTGATTCATTCTAATATTGTAAATTTCTTTCAAATTTAGGGTTTTCTTCCACGGTATTTATAAAGCCTAATCTGATATATCCTGACAGTATTGTGACGCATCGCACATTTCCTGTCCCCTAGATACTAATGAGATTGTACTGTGCACTAGATGTAGTTAGGCCACCTCAGAGACAACCCAGCTTTCTCAGCTTGCTCCCCTTCTTCACCTTATGAAGTTTAATGGCATCAGGGAGGAGCTGGTGGATGGCGATCCATCAGTGTCCATAGTCTCTGCTCTTCTCTGTCTGTCAGGCACCTTGCCACTTATCTCCCAACTGGCAGCTGAGGGACAGAGGAGTGAGAAAAAAAGAATAGTTAGAGAGGGGGGGGGGGGGGGGGGGGGGGGCTTGTGTAAATAGGTTAATCAACTGATCCATTTTAGCACCTTGACTTTTATCAGGAACCACCACAGAGCCCATGGCTGCACTATTGAATAATTCATCTGACGTTGCCTTTAACTTACTAAAGAAGAGGGAGCTAATGGTGTTCGTAAGCAAACACGCATATCCAACCCTTTTATACAGGTCTATTGCTCCAGGTTAAACTGAACCTAGGAGCGGATGGCAGGCGGGGAGTAGTTAACCAACCGAGTTAGTGAAGATTGCCAGGTCCACACCCCATTATTCTCAGCACTGTGGGTTTAATTCTGACCATCAGGCAATCCGTTTCCTCTTCTATTAATTTGTCTCTGGGCACTTTGTATTTTAAACAGTCGTGGCATAATGCAGATTTCAGGATGCGCGTTTGTGTCTGATACCTACAGACAGCCATGGTGAAGGAGGTAATGCTGCTGTAATGGCAGCTGCTCCACGTCAATGAGCCGCTGTGATGACTGAGGTGTCCTCACAGTGAGGCTTATTTTGTGAGTTTTTTTTCTCACCTGTTGTGAGACTCAGAGGGAATCTCCTCGCTGTCAGACCCAGATTGAGCCAGTCAAGCCCGGCTTGACACGGGGATGCTGATAAATGATTTATAAGGGGTGCCCTAGGAAGTGTTTGCTAACTGCTGGATTGTCCTTCTCTATGTGAGCCAAAGCAAACTGACTGGCTCAGTGAGGTGAGTACACAAAGCCTCTGTTAAAGAGGAAGTGGGGTTGGGAAACCGACCCGCTCCGTCACAGTTTATGGTGGTTAGGTCATGAAACCAGGTGAACCTGTACAATGACACTGCAAACATATGCATAATAGAGCAGGGCTGTTGTAACAGGGCTATTTGGAAAGGCTTAGTATTAGTGAGACGAAAAAAAAAAAAAAAAAAAACCTACAATAGAAATCACAGGCTAGCCAGCCATGCAGCTCTACTAACGCCAATCAATGCAGGTAAATTCTAATGTCAGTTATGAACAGCGATGCAAGTTAACAATCCTGTTAAGCTCGTGCCCTCATCTCCGGCACACACATATATATAGACTTGTTATGACATTTTATACCTTTACTACAGAGAATGAGGCTGTCAGAGAGCATTACCACCCTCTCATCCTGGCAGAATACAGGGGCCCATCAACCCAGCTAGGTCAAGTATTGTTTGTGATGGAGACACATGCCTGGAAGGGCCAGTTGTTTCCCTCTATATTCAATGCTCATCAGTGTCTCACTCCATTCCGCTGGCACTGATGGCAACAGACAAATAGCTTTCAGCATGCCATTGACAGCCTGGCCCTGGAGTGCTCTTGAAATGGTGCTAGACAGGTCCGAGTACCTATAATTGTGTACCAGAGCGTGAAGCTCGCCACTTAAGAGGCAGGCTTTCATCTGCTTAAAGTGACATCCTATTTTTATCCACAGTTGTAGCTAAAAGCTCTGCTTGTCCAGTTCAATGCTCAGCATGGCTTTCATCACATATTCATACATTATGTGCAGCGTATGCCGGCTTTTTGTGTACGTCACTGCCATCTGACATGTTTTCCCCCGACAGTGGGATTGTTTTTGCAAGATAAAGCATGAAGCTTTAGAGTGAGTGTCAGATAAGGCAACCCTTAACCTCACTCGGCCAGCTGTCAACGTCGCGTTAAGACCTTAAGGAATGTGTTCGATGCTCTCCAGGCCTCTCAGCAAATCCTGTCAAATGTTAGGCTGCTATTGATGTGGTTTATCTCGGCAAATAAGGATTATACACTGAGCTGGCTTTTCAACCAGCATTTTTTTGTTGATGCATTCTTCAAGTAGTTTTTTCCAGAGTGTAGTTGGGTGTCTGAAAGCTAAACTTGTACCCTGCTTTGATCCAGTTGCTTTGGTGAAATGCAACACCCAATCTTGTCACACCTAGTCACACTATAGCTTTCGAGAATGTATAAAGCTGATTTGGAATGCAACAGTATAGATTGATTTTAGATTACAGTGACTGGTGTTCATTATTAATTTTTGTTCTAAGAAAATCCAATTTGCAATTTTATAGTCTGCAAGTGTCTTAAGCACTTACACAAAGAAGTACTTTAAACTTTTAACTAACATCAGTATGATCAAAGATACATTGTGCCTTCATAAATGACATGGATTTTTCCATATTGATGTAACATCATGTTTTTGATATGGGCTAGTATCTATAAACTTAGATTATGCTCCACATGTCCTTGTTATATGGTCTGCTATAGCATATTTAATGGTCTGCCGGGGTTTACTTAACCATATTTTGCCTATAGCTTGACCCGTCACACGTCTGAATTCCTTTGATTGGAACAAGCAAAACTTTCTTGGTGTTACAGAGTATCTTGTCAAAAAACATTTCTGTCTGGCTCCTGCAACTGCTTGGCATTTTCGGCAATATGTTATAAATAATTTCCTGGTTGGCGCAGCACTTCGTGTTTGCCATTGAAATGAAAAATAGAGCCGAAATCCCTGTGATATGTTTGTGCTCCGGCCCTGGGGTGAACTGAGCCTCATAAATTCTATAGATGATGTATCTGTAGCAGAGTTATTTTTCAGAGGCTTTCCCCCCTTTCTCCTTTGGTCTCAGGCAAAGCCAGTGCCAGACCTGTGATGTGAGCTCCTTTCATCACTGGAAGAGGCTGTGATGTCCAACGTGCTGTGTTCCTGCTAAGGAAGAAGGAGGGAGTACATCCTACTGTAGCTGCATGTAGTCTTCGGGTGGAGAGCCCTGGCTTTGCCCCCCACCCTTGCTTTTTCATGTTGTGTGTTCTCGCAACGACCCCACGTCATCGTTTTCTATTGCTCGCCTTTTTATCCACCATTCGGGTGCGGTACTCATCCAATCGACAAGCCGAAAATTCAATTTAATGACCTGCCTGTGTGCACGTAATATGATTTTACAGGCTTGTTACGGTCAAGCTGAGGTACCATTTGCATAATGATCGGCGCAAGATAGGAGATTGGGCCTGCTCTGCTACAGTTGCCATGGCAACGGTCAGGCGGGTGGAGAGAGAATGAAGGTCGGGTCCCTGCGGTGGGCTTGATGAAGGGGGGATTTGGGGGGTGGGTTGCTGAGAAATTGAAAAAGGCGGGGTCTGGAGAAGGCAAAATAGGCCTCGGCTCCTGACAGGTCTGGACGTAATCCACCTTTGTTCATTAGTCAGAAGTGACACATTATTGTGATGTGAACATTTTCTGTTCTATTGTAAAGGCTCACCGGAACGCAAATGTTAAGGTATCAGTGTTTCTTCAGGCATTTGGCCCCATTTTTTATATAAGGAATGTTTTTTTCCCTTGTACTTTGTTGTATAATTTTTATTTATTATTATTATAAAAGCACAGAAGCTCAAAGATCCTGCAAATCTTTTGGCTCTGACTGCAATTAAGACCACGTGTGTACAATTTTTGGATGGTGGAAATTCATAAATTTGGGATTTATAAAACAGCTTTTTTTTGTGGTCATCCTTAATGTCTTTTATCACATTCGTCTGCTTCCAACATGTCCTCAGGGACATGCATTATTATTTAACATCTGCTAAACAACAGGAGTTGGCAGTCTTTTTGTTGTGGAGACATGTGAAAAATCTACTTCTGAAGGTTTTCTTTTTTTAGGGCAATTACATGTCAGTGGTAATTAGGGCTGGGCTATATGGCAAAAAAAATCATATCTGTATTTTTTTTGATGAATTGCAATATACCGTATATATCTGTATTTTTTTTTTTTTTTTTACATTTTTCTATTTGGAAAAATATTTTTTTATTTTATTTATTTATTTACATCGTACACAATGTTGTCCACTGAAATAGAATTTATATTAAAGGCCATGAAAAAAAATGTTGTAAAAAATATCCATGTAGGCTACGGACTATGTGCAAAAAAATCAAAATAAAATCACATACAATTTTAACATTACAATCTAAAAACAAAAATAATGCTTTTTAAAGGAGAAGATATATTAACTAAGTTAAAAATGAAAAGAAATAAAAACAAAAGCATAAGTTATTTGCATTATATTTTGATTAGGCACTCATTCACTGAAATCTGTGAAGTTTAGCGGAGAATTGCATGCAGAAAGGTTCATGCACTCCTGTAAGCAAAATGGAAATACTTCCTTGATGTATTGTATATTTCTCATACTATATCGCTTAAAAAGAATAAATCTATATATTGTTCAAACCTGATATACCACCCAGCCCTAGTGGTGATTATGGTTAATGTTTAAATGTGAAGCTAAGAGGGCAAAAGAAAGTCTTGTGTACTAGTAGACTGTACCTGCAGGCTGATGGCAGATGAAGTGTAATGCTGCTCTTAACACAGCTCCAGTGTATCTGGCTCGTTCTTCGTGTGGTTTGGAGTATACACTCATCGCAGCTGTGCTCTCTCTCTCTCTCTCTCTCCCCTGGGCTCTCATAATGTTTTAAATATTTCACATGTCAATATCACGCAGTTTGGAGTGTGCCGAGTCAAGCGGTTCTGATTGCTGTGGTAATTGGCTTAATCGTTGGGAAACGCTAAAAAAGGCTAAATGGTGCACTTTAACAGAAGTAAATTAACCCTTTTTTAACTTTCCCTCTTTCCTTTCCTCTTCCAGACCGAGATTGCCAAAAGGCTCAATGCGATTCTAGCCCAGATTATGCCTTTTCTGTCACAAGAGGTGAGCTTCTAAAGTGTCTTTTTTTCTTTTATTTTTAAGAGTTTTAGATGCAGTATTTCAAGCTTTATAGGACACTTAAACCGTATTGTTGGTCCTAAACTGTACTATTTATTATTATCATTTAAGATGGTAATACCACATTTAACCACATTTTCTCTCTCTGTTGCAGCACCAACAGCAAGTAGCACAAGCTGTTGAACGTGCAAAGCAAGTGACAATGACTGAACTGAATGCTATCATCGGGGTACGTGGACTTCCCAATCTGCCCCTCACCGTGTGTATACCCCTTTAATTACTTTATTTGTCCCTAAGAATGGGGCAAACCTGCATTGTTGTAGATGCAAAATAACCCTATTAACTGATTTAATTATTAATTTTTTAATTAGTAGCTTATTTCAATCATGTGCAGGTTTGCCCTTACAGTGAATTGCTTTTTAATGTTTTAAATCTATATGCATGCATCGTGTGCTGATTAAATGTATTTGTTGCTTAAGTGAGGAAGTGTATGTATTTATAGTAGTGATGCACCGAAATGAAAATTCTGCGCCGAAACCGAAAATTTAGGATGCACTTGGCCGAAAACCGAAACTGAAGCCGAAAATGGCTTCTTTTAAAAACGTATATATATATATTGCTTGTATTTAATGGATCTGAATTGAAAAATCACAATATAATAATCAAACTTTTATTAACAGTTACATAACAAAACATAAAATATTTTTAACAATAAATATAAATAATAATTATTCTTCAAGTTTTATGTTCCATTAAAAATTGTGCAAAAAAATCCACAATTTTGGAGATTTTTGCAGGACAAATGCTACATATTGCAACTTTGGTGTCCTCTCGTATAGGGCTGTCACTTTTGTGAAAATAAAAACCTGTTCGATTTTTGAGACATAGGCAAAGTGTTCATTGAATCGTTAGTAAATTGCCTATATTTGACGTTGATCCGTTTTTCAACGCCAAATATAGGCAAATCCACCGACAACTAAACAGGCATTAGGGCGAACGTAAAGAGGGCGCTTGAGACGCGCACAAGTCAGCAATGTGGACTGCCATAACATCAACATCATTGATATTATGCACTAATAGGCTCTGTGTGTGTGTGTGTGTGTGTGTGTGTGTGTGTCAGAACCTGCAGTTGCTGTGTGACGCGCGTTCGCTGCGAGCGTATAGTGACGAGCTGGACGCGCTCCGAGAGAAGGCCGTTAAAATCGATTCCCTGTTTTCGTTTTCGAAACTTGTGTTGGTTGGTCCGATCGATTGTGCAGCTTTTGTGACAAGCTTTTTTTGATTGTGACAGCCCTTTGACATGCTTAATCTTTGATAGGCAGACGCGTGATAACAGCTCGACCGTGAGTGAAACCTAAGCGTTTGCGCACGGATGGGAGGGGCGGGTGACATTCATTTTCGGTTTACGTTTTCGGCTGTTTTTTTTATTTCGGCCCCGAAACCGATAATGCCATTTCGGCCGAAAATTTTCAGGGGGCCGAAATTTCGGTGCACCCCTAATTTATAGGCATTTTAGGGTCAGAGGTGGCGTTAACCATAAACTTTGTCATTTAAATTTACAAAACTATTCAAAAAGAGAATTATGGAAAGTTAACAACCCAGTCCATTAAAGTGATGGATGATTTGCAGCAATCTCTGATGAGGTCTCAGTTGTTTTTCCTTGCTTTCGTTTTCTTGGCCCATAGCCACATTGTTTATCTAATGTGCAGCCGGACACTGTTGACCAAGCTTTATTTAGTCTCCACTATATGTGGCATGAGTGTGCTTAGCATCCTCAGTTTCCTGAGTCTGCATCTAGAAGTTGTTCAGTGCTCTCTTTAGAGCCTGGATACCTTTAATTAGATCAGGTTTTACAGGGGAGTCTCATTCCTCTTTGCTGACCTGGATTGTGCTTGGAATTAAAGACAAATAGGATCTTGCACACATATCCCTGAGCTACTACAACTATTCCTTTCAGAGAAATGCCCACATCTGCCTTCTAATAGTCACTTATTGATCAGGGGCAAGTGACCTGGATCCTTATCAATATGTAGGGAAAAACTATTTTGACCTCTGTACATCCAGTAGTAAGGATAGCTCCAATCTGCTTAATTAAGAATTGCTCCACAGCTGAAGAATCTGATAATGGTGAGGTGAAGGTTTGAGGGTGGGTTTGTGTTGTCAGATATTGGAATTCAATTAGATCCTGAGCATTGACACTCACGCAGAGTTAATTCCTGGAATCAGGTCTGAACGGGGCAGTCATGTGGTCGCTCTTAAATGCCACGTTATCTTCAGGAAGGATTACCGTCTGATAGCTTTGATACAGCAGACCAACTTCTTTTAGGAGCCATTTAAAAGTTCAAAAGCAGAAAAGGTACTTGCTTGTCTGAGATTAGTTTTTTTCTTTGAGTAGGACATTTGTAATTCATACAATAGGGCGTGTGTGCACTAACGCAGGTGCCAGAGTCCTCATAAATAGTATAAGGAAGAGGTGAGGTGTGAGCCACACACACACACACACACACACACACACACAATCACTCTCAGAGCAGAAACCACCAGCATCTCTTATTGATGAACCTCAAGGCCAGTAATAGGATGCATCTAGGGCAGCGGCTTTTTTTTCTGCTTTGCTATGACTTTGATCCGAGGTCTTAAGATGGCCTCCTCCGGCAGCTCAGCATTTCTTCCCTCACCAACAGTTTGTGTGTTTATCTTCTCTAGCCTTATTTATTTTAGAAGAGCGTAAGCATTTCTATCCACATTTTATCTTCAGTTCTTTCTCCACATACTTCCTCACTGTTCTGTTTTGCCTGTTCTGGTTATCACAAGTTTTTAGGCTGAGGTTGAGTTTGAAGCTTTTAGTGGTATTGAATATTTATTTGCTGGCTGTATAAAACTAAGCCTCAGTGAATATCTTGTTGATTATAATCCGCTTTTTATTCCTTCATTAAGATTCCTAATAGAACGTGTCATTAGACTAGTTTGTGATCCCTCCTTGTCTTAAGACTTTTTGTAGGGTCTTTGAATGACTCTTTAATATATATATATATATATATATATATGGCATTAGAGTTAGTAAGTTTGATTCAAAATGTTTTAGTAAAACAAAATAGCTGTTTTTCCTACAATGTACTGTTGTATTGTTGCATATATCAAAAATTATTTTCCTTCTGTTTATTTGGTTGAAAATCAATGGAAAATATTTTTACTGGATAATTACTGTTATACGTTTTGAGCCAGTTTAATTAGCTGTTTGATTGAAATGTTGATTCTTCAAATTAAAAGAGAATTCTGCCATTTTAGAACAACTAAATATATGTTTATATGTATTGAATTTTGCCAGAAGGAAAAAAACTAAACAAAAAAATCCATCAAGATAGTATTATTTTGGCTATATTACCCTACCTAGTGCAGTGGGCAGCCAGTTTTACCATAAGTCATCTGCTGTGGCTGTATGGCTGGGTCTTTATTAAGACCCTCTTGTGCTGTGGGCCCAATTAAGTGTGTTTGTTTCCAAGAGGGCAAATCATGGGGCTTTTTTTGAATTCCCTCAGGTCTGCATGTTGCATGGTAACTGCACTAAACTTAGGATTGGGCTGTTTAACACATACACCTGAGAATAGAACTGGGCGCTTGTCTGATTTAGCCACTTATCTTTTTTATAAGTTCTTTGCTAATTGTTCACACTGGTCCTGCATTCATTGTTTTACTGTAAGAGGGAGAGATTAGCACTAGTTGAGATGGTCTTTATGCAGGAATATTAAATTACTGGAGACATTTATTTCTTTATATTCTTGCCTTCATGGCCGCGTCTCTAATGAGGGTTCTCTTATTGTCCATGCATATTACACATCCGTGGCTCATTAGCTGGAATGAGCAGGGAAGGTTCTCCCCCGTGAATCAACTGCTTCTTTAATTTCCCATGTGGTCAGTTGTCATCTCTGAAGCCTCACACACTAACCACCTCTTTTTTTTTATAGCACTTCATTTCACTTCCTGACACATTCACATGAACAACATAGCACCAACACTGTTTCTGTCTTACAATCACTCACTTCCACTCGTCTCACTGTCTCTCTCCTTTTCTCTTGCCCTTTCACTCTCTCATCAAGAACATGCGCCCACCACCCACGCTCAGTGTCTCAGTACACACACACACTCCCTTATCACATCTCCTCACAGATCCACACTCTGAGGTACAGCTCATAATTGGCTTGGCAGCTCTGTTGTGTTGGGGAGGGTAAGGTTGCAGGTTTAAATCCCAAGCGTAGCTCTTCTATATACCATTCGCTCTCCTGCCAATCTCAAAGGCCCCGAGTCTCAATATACAGCCAGCTGTGCAAATAATCCGCAAAGCTGTTAGCAATTATACTCACCCCGAATAAGGACCTGTGATGGACATCTTAATAATGATTTACCCACTGGAAAGGACAAGCTTTTGGAGCATTCCAGACTTACAAATTACCCTTTAGTATTGATATTTACTTATGGCATGGCATTAATGACCTGCTGATAATTCTGAAAGGTTGTACCACCGTGATCGCCATGCATAGCCAATAACATCTAACCTTTCCACGTCAAGTGGGAAAAAAAACATGTCTGTATTCTGGAAGAATGACCGTAAATGGTCACTGATTGACTGGTGAGGTCTGTGAAAAGTTGGGCAGTATGTGCTCTCACAGCAATTTGAATAATTCATTATTCCTGTGGATGCTAATAAATTGTGGAGGCTGAGATTTGTTTTGTTGTTGTTTTTTCTTTACTGGTGGCTCTGCTAAGTATTATTTAATGTTGCTTAAGCTGCTCCCTTCTTATGATGAGTGGTTTTTAACTCTCATCAGTTTCCTCCAAGCTTTTCAAATATTGATGGCGGTATTGGAGGCTTGAAAACATGCCAGAACAGGACCCCTCGATCTTGGCCGCCATGCTCGCACACACACAAAGCTGAGCCCAGCTGCTGTTGGAGTGGTGTTTAAAGTTTGGTTTTCTCGAGTGACTCATACTTTGTGTAATAACCAGATCCAAATGTGAGGGGAGTAAATATAACCGTCCAGTGTTTTGATGGGGCTAAGGAGCAGGTGGTTTTAAGCCAATGAGCTGACAGCATTCCAACATCTGCTGTCTTTAAACTGTATCTTAAATAGGGCTTGACGACTCCCTTTAGGAGAGTGTGTGAGTGTGAGAGTTTTATTATTTAATGAGTGAATTTGCATGGTTTTCTTTGTATGATATTCCACCGAGTTTGTTACTGTTGACCAGGAACCTGAAATGTAAACTGACTAGATCCACAAAACAGATTTCATATTTTCAGGATAAGATCCAAGCAATATAAAGATGGCTTTGTTTGCAGGTTCCTCAAATATGACTTGAATGTATGTGAGGTCATAAATATCCCTGTACCCCCACCTGTGCTTCTGAATTGGCTGCCCAGACGCCGTGCGTTTAGTTTGTGGCATGGATTTCTCTACTCTTTTCCCTCTGGCCCACTCGTTGTATGTCTCTCCACAGCAGCAGCTCCAGGCCCAGCACCTCTCACACGCTGCCCACGGCCCCGTGGCTTTACCTCCCCACCCTTCGAGCCTTCAGCCACCAGGAATTCCAACAGTCACCGGCTCTGGCTCAGGCCTGCTGGCTCTAGGAGCACTGGGAAGTCAACCACACTTGCCGGTGAAGGATGAAAAAAACCACCATGACCTAGAGCATCGAGGTAAGGAGAAGACACACACATTGCTCTCATTTAAAGCCAAAAGAATGGAACATTAGTCGCTCCGCCATATAGACATCTTGTGTGAGTCAAACGCTTGTTCATAAGACCCACCCCCCACCTTATTCATTGTTATTACAGCTCTTATAGGTTGCTGTCATTATCAACCATCTTCGGTTTGCTTTATAAGGCTACTTTATTCTCATAGCTTGCCATTTAAGGATGTAGCTAATTTTTAGAGAAGAACTGAGTGTATCAAGCGATCGAGCATACACATGATACTTTCTGTGGCTTGAATGAATTGGCAAGGTTAATGAAAGACATTTGCTAATGGTTCGCTAGTCGTATTGTATACGTTACAGACATATTCTACCTGCTAATGAAATCTACTGGTAACGCTGATTGTCAGTTGGTCAGGGTAACTGACTTTTGTTTATCTCTGTTTTGTCTTGCTATTCTGCCTGTCTTTCAACACCAACCGGGGTCTACTGACTACAGAGAGCACAGTGAGTATCAGGTTTCCTGCTGTCTCAGTTGTTCTCTTCCTCTTTATAGTTGTGTTCCAAAACCTAGTTAGCTGCCTACATAATCAGCAACTCTGCATGGGAGTTTTGATTTAGTTGTTTGAAGTAGTTTGGAGATAGCATGATTGAATGAGATATTACTGTACATTTTATACATTTGTTTTTTTTTTCACTTGGTCCACCATTTTGGTTTTATTTAGTGTTTGACTTAAAAATAAACTGTCCTAGGAAGCAGCATAATTAAGTTGCATAGCGTTCTGAACAGCCTTCGTGTAAAGGGCACACCTTAAATGATGCCTTAATGTTGCCTCCGTAGGCGGTTCACTAAGTTTTGAAACCGAGCAAATATGTCTTTTTTTTACTGGGTGAAAAGCACCTCTTGGCCTATTTCATGCCTAAGAAAATTTCCATTAATGTAAATGTCAAGTAAGATTCTTCATCCTGAAGCACACGCAACTCGTGCACGAAATGTTAATCTCCGTTCATTAAAATGACTAATAGAGAAACAAGCTTTTTATGAAATAAGCACTCGCATCTCTCCACAGATGGGAAATCACTCGTATTACAGCACACAGATTAGCGTAGCTCTATAATTTCATCACAATTAAAGACGACGTTGACTTCCTCCCTCCTTTGTGGGATTTATTTTATCCCTCTCCCTCCACTTGTTTACCGCCCCTCTCCGCTTTCTTTTGCTAGCGTGATAAATATGTATGAGCAGAGGCGCAGGAATTGTTTTCCTCCCTCTCATCTCCATGCCCTTGTAAAAGCCATTTATTCGACGGGGCTTAAATCTCTCTGATGGCTGATTGTGGCTGTGAGATTGGGTTTCTGCTGGCCCGGCGAGGTCTGAATGGGTGCAGTCATGTCTGAAGGAAGGGGAGCTCCTCTGGCGGTTAGCAGTCCAAGCGCTGTTGTGTACTTGCTGCTGTCGTTGTCTAAGGTCATCTGATAGCACACTGGTGACTCTCCTTAATGAATCACACTAAGCATTTATTTGGAAGGTCAGACATCATGCAAAGAGAGTGAGAGAGACAGAGACTATTGGCTGTTCAGCCCAGTCTGCTACTTCATCTTCTCAGCTTAGTTTCCTTTTATACTTCCAGTGATCTAGCCACATTTTCCTTCTGTTAATCTTGTTGCCTCACACTGAGCAAAGGCTCTTGGGACGGTATGAGTAAAGCTCTAGGAGCAGGATTGTTTTGAGAAAGTGCCCAGAGAGCACTCAAAATCCTTTTGAATATGGAGCGTGCTTGCTAAATACTATGAATTCATGAAATATTCTTGCAACGTATTGTTGTATGAACAGTGACCACAGACAGAGTTGCCCACCATTTCCTGTGGCATAGAAGTCCCTTTTTACATTCGCCCACCCTAAAGTCATTTTCTATCAGGAGCGCAGACACACAATGTACTGAGAGATGTCCAAACATGCTACAGAAATCAGTGACTATTACATGCTCCCACACTCACAGCCCGAGTCAGACTTCTCACAGATAATGGGCTGTTGTTTGACACTAACGTGCTGCTCATGTCTTCCTGAAGCTGTTTTTTGTCTCTTTTAGAAGATGGAGGGAGTAAGGTGGAGGAAGGAATGGAGAGTGGTGGGGCAGTGAACACAAGCCCCTCTTGTGTCTGTTTAACTGTCTACTCTGTAGTGCAGCCAGTACATTTTTCTGTGTTTAGTCTACTGTGGGTTGCTAGATACGGATTTGCGAGTCTCACTGTATTATGTTAGACCTGTTTTGGGTTTTTGAGTCCAATAGCTGGAATGGATAAATTGCTTCTGGCTCTTTAAGTGTGCGGTTTTGGAGTGATAAGAGCTGCTCTGTCCTTGATTCAGCCTACAGGATAGCAATTTTGAGGTCTTGTGGAACAAAACACAGTTAAAATCCTACCCATAGATCTACTTGTATAATTGAATGAGTTGGGCTAAAGTCTGTGGTCTGATAGCACATTTTAATACTTCCTCTCTTTCTCCTTCTCAGAACAACTCTATTTCTCCATCAGACAGCCTGCGCACCACCAGCGAGAAACACCGCACTTCCTCTGATTATAGCTTGGATTCCAAGAAACGCAAAGTGGAAGACAAAGACAGCGTGAGCCGATATGTGAGTAATGTGACATGGACATGTAATATAAAATTCTTCTGTAACAAAATCCCAAAAAGGGATGCTAACTAGATGGCTTGTTTTGTTTTCAGGACAGTGATGGAGACAAAAGTGATGACCTGGTGGTTGATGTTTCCAACGAGGTGAGAAACTCATTTTATGTTGCAACTAAATTATTAAAATGTTAAACATAAAATTTCTTGTGCTTTTATTAATTCAACTGAAATGTTATACTTAACATATTTTATTTTCAATATTAAACTCATTCCTGTTATATTTTGTGCTCTAGGACCCTGCCACACCCAGAGCCAGCCCTGTCCACTCGCCTCCTGAGAATGGCATAGATAAGCCCCGCCCAGCAAAGAAGGATACACCCAACAGTCCTGCCTCTGTGGCCTCCTCTGGCAGCACCCCGTCCTCTAAAAACAAGGAGCATGGCCATGTATGGATCCCTCTCTCTCTCACTCACACATACACACGGGCTACACTTAATACCGAATGCTGCATTTACGTGTATCAGCTC